>NC_142936.1:36958895-36963895 GCF_046866305.1 Octopus bimaculoides | reverse complement strand
GTGACAAACACACACACACACACACACACACACATATATATATACATATACACGACGGGCTTCTTTCAGCTTCCTTCTACCAAATCCACTCACAAAGACTTGGCCCACGCAGAGAGAATGAACCCGGAACCATGTGGTTGGTAAGCAAGCTACTTACCGCACAGCCACCTCCTGCGCCTAAGTGTGTGACGCTTACAGCACCTAGGTTTCCCAAGCGGTCACCCATCTAAGTACTCACTAGGCTCCATGGTGCTTAACTTCGGTGATCGGACGAGAACCGGTGCTTTCAACGTGCTATGGCCTCCTGGAACATCTATATAGAAACAGGAGTGGTTGAGCACCTCACCTCTCCTCTTCTTATCTCCAGATTCAAGCACGTCATTAGCAATCAGTCTCTGTTCATTAGTAAGTGTTGCAATGCCTGGGTGATCGAGGTCTTCATGATACTCAAGCTGCGGTATTCCAATAGTTTCAGGCAGCTCAATTGCTAAACAATTAATGCCATTTTCTATCAGAATTGCATCAATTGCGTGCAGTCCCATGTTTTCTGTGTGTTCTGCTTTAAAACCTTGGTGCAAGAAATCTTTAATCATGGATTCCTTGTGAATAGTCCACAGGTGAAGAGCATTTGCAGGGTTGATATACCTGCACAGGGCAGCAAACATAACACGCAATTGTAAGGGTCCCCAACAGGCAGCAGCTTCTAGCAATGCATGTTCCAGTATGTCATTGATTGAGAGAAGACCATATCTCAGGCATGCTGCCTTAAATGTTGACAAGATTTCTGCTTCTACAGTGCACAAATCCTGGAAGCTCATGGCGGCTGAAACATTCGCAAGTGAAATCTTTTTGTGTCTCTAGGGCTCACTGTATACATTCTTTTGATGATATTAGTATTCCTTCCACCCCTGTGGGCAATAAAGAAATAAATATGAGTATTCCTTTGCCTTGGTGTCCATGTTCTACTGCGCTCATTAAACACAATGCAGCGGAATGTCAAGGTACAAGTGGTTCCTTGCATCATCATCATGCTCATTGGGTTTGAACCATGCAGTGAGAGTAGTGTCATGGTCCCTTTGTGCCTGAGCAGCTTGCTGAGCGTTGCCAATGTGAAATTAAACTCTTTGCTGGTCTTCAAGATGTACAGCAAGACGTGTCATGTAGCTTGAACTCTGACAGTCTTCCCTTGTTTTATTTATTTATTTTATTAGATAGATATATTTGTCCGAAGCAGATTACGTTTGAATAACATTTGATTTCAATTTCAAAATTTGCAAGTACATCTTCTATATATATATATATATATATATATATATATATATATATATATATATGCTATTCATGCATATATATATGCAACGCCTTATATACTATAATGATTTCTGAAAGACACGATGTATTCATAGAAATCTTTCCTAAGGTTCTTTTAAAATTACATTTACCACCATCTCCTTTTCCTAATTTTTGGTGGAAGATGTCACCCAGTTGAATGGAACGCGAAACTACGTATCTGCGACGTGACATCTGAGTTACACACCCATGAGTTCTTTGACTCAGCATGTATGTTGATTAGACCCTGAATACCTGTATAATAAAGGAAAGAAACACGAGTTGTTACGGCAGTCATATGTTTCCCACGGGTATATACTTTATAACCAGTGAAAGGGCGTGGTTCAGTGGAAGCTATTCAGCGTACGATCGTAAGGTCATGAGTTTGGTACCCGGACGTGCGTTGTATCTTTGAACAGAACACTTTATTTCACGTTGCTCCAGCCAACACAGTTAGCAAAAATGAGTTGCACCTGTATTTTAGAGGGTCGGCCTTGTCACATTCTGTGTCACGCTGAACCCCGCTGACAACTACGTGTCTGTGGAGTGCTCAGCCACTTGCACGTTAACTTCACGAGTAGGCTGTTCTGTTGATCGGATCAACTGATACTCTCGTCATCGTAACCGACGGAGTGCTAGTTACTTTATAACTAAGATGAACTGACTTCAAATAGGAATTGAATTCGTGTCGATGTTTTGGCTGCCTGGAAAATAGTTCTCGATCAAAGTCTCCGTAATTTTTTATATGTATTGAACTAAAGGCGGCAAGCTGGCAGAATCGTTAGCACGACGGGAAAATGCTTAGCGGCATTTCGTCCGTTACGCCGGGGTTTGGGTCTACTTTGCCTTTCATCCTTTCGGAGTCGATAAAATAAGTACCAGTTGAGCACTGGAATCGATTAAATCAACATACCCCTCCCTCAAAGTTGCTGGTCTTGTGCCAACATGTGAAACCATTATGTGTATTGAACTACAATTTTTTTTTGTTAAGTAAATAAATAAATGAAACAGCTTTTTATCTTTCCCAGGAGGGTCGGGTTTCAATCCTGGATAGAACCACAAATATTTTACTTGCACGATGTCGCTTCAGTTGACGTGTAGTGAAGCGTTAGCTGAAGGATTCGGATCAACGGTAATGTTTACGGATCAATGAAACGCTGTTATTGAAGCAACAATCTTCTTAACTCAACATAACTTACCAAAGGAAATAAAGAACAAGAAATCTGGAATGAAGTCTGGTAGTTTACATCAATATCAATGGTTGAATCAAACCTTCCAGGTTTCGATTCTAAGGCAGGAGTTTATGTCGTATTTCCTTTCATTTACGTTGCTGAAAGGTCCCCTATGCAGTCACTCTTACGGACTTGAAGAGGACATTGGAAAATATAGTGGCAGATATGCAACAGATGGGATGGGCATGTCCGGAGTGATGATCGTACGTTACCCAGATCTGAGGTTAAATAACAATAACAAGGTAGTATAAGGTAGTATAAGATTAGTGAACCGACTTTGCAATAAGGGTTCGATTCCTTGGCGAAGTTTTTTTTTTTTTTCACCTGGGAGAAATTGATGCTTGATAAACTAAGAGAAATCAGCCGTTTATAGTTTGAACAGTTTTTGGTTTGTCAAGATATGAACATCACAGCAAACCATTTCAATTCTCCGAAACATATGTGAAGCTAATTGATTAATGTTTATGATCAGAATTAATCACCTGAGCACGTGAACACCTCATCCAACTAGCAGCATAGAGAAGTCAGTAACGGCCTTCCCGAAGCTTTCATCCAGGCCCGACAAAACCAGACTAGAAAGGAACTTCAGTGAACTGGTTTTAGCTCAAGGAATTTGGTGCTGTTCCGATTCTTGAACAAAGTGCGTAAATCTTTGCCTATCCTACATAAAGTGGTGACACAACTTAAGTCAAAATAGAGGCATATTAACATCTTGGAAACTACTCCATAATGTCAATATTTAATCATCGCAGATGACAATCTATGAAATACTGCATTAAAAAATTCAGTATTGTGTTTTATAACAAAGAATTAATATAAATGAGGTAATTTACACCTCCCACGCGCAGTATCTTTTTCCTGATATGACATTTTAAAAAATCTTAATTTTTTTCTTTTAACTTCTGCTGACCCAACTTCAATTATAAGAAAAGGCTTGCAGGGAATTTTCTTTTTCTTCTTCTTACTCTTGTTGCTGGTGTTGTTATTTAGCTCCAGATCAGCTCTGATCCAGCAAACTAATGATGAAAAGCATTCCAGAGGTGCTCAACCGCTCTTCTATTTTCAGCCTTGTATCTAGGACTACATTATTTAATGTGTCTTTCTTTAAAGTAGGGTAAAAAGAAAATCATTCGGTTCTTAATTCTAGCAGATCAAGCGAGCAGAGCATGTGAAGTTACCTTCCTGGGTTCAGTCCCACTACGTGGTGTGGCACCTTGGGCAAGTGCATTCTGCGATAGTCCCGGACTGAAAGGAGCCCGTTATATATATATATATATATATATATATATGTGTGTGTGTGTGTGTGTGTGTGTGTGTGTGTGTGTGTGTGTGTGTGTGCGTGCGTGTGTGTGTGTGTGTGTGCGTGTGTGCGTGCGTGCGTGTGTGTGTGTGTGCGTGTGTGTGTGTGTGTGTGGGTGTGTGTGTGTGTTCTCTTTCTCTTTTATTTTGACCGCTCACCTACTTGGTAGCAAGGTTGCAAAGGAAAGTATATTTTAACCGATATTCTTTAAATCTTAAGAAGGTGCTGCAGATTTTTATAGTACCAGATATCGTTATCATTTGATGCGTATGAATTAAGGATTTGCGTTCCCTCCACAAGATCCCGAGTTTCACCATACTTTGCTCCAGACGGTTTGGTATGTATCCTGTTGCTCCAATTCTAATAGGTATGAAGAGTATCTTGGGCACTGGATTTGCAAACTCCTTATCAAAGGTCCTTAAATGTCCTCTCTGTCTTGTATTTTTCTAAGCTCATTCGTTTTCTAAGGGCAACCGATTTCCACGAAAGAACATATCTTTTCTTTGTGATCCCACACAACAATATTTGGGTGATGTATGTAAGTATGTATGTATGTATTCATGCATGTGTGTATGTATGTTACTGGTAATATGGATTAATAAATTCAGGTAGATATCTAGAAAGCACTCAGTTGTAGCATTTTTATATTTATTTTTTATTCTTTCGTTGTCTACAGACGTCATCGTAAGTTTAAATACTAAACTGGCTTCCCTAAAAAAACAATACTTCTTCTTAGCGCTCTTTTTGTCTGCGTTCATATATTATAGCTATTATATCAGTTCGTTTAACATTCAATTTGTTATGGCTGGCACTGTTAACTGTGTCTGCATAGACTTCGGATATATTGGACTGAATGGTATTTTGTACCTTTTTCTATATCGAAACATGCTGGCAAAATAGAAATGATCGTTAGTCCTATATGGTGAAATCATCAAGCAAATATATGATATTCTCCATCCTTGTTGTTGTTGTTGATGTTGATGCTGTGTGTGTGTGTGTGTGTGTGTGTGTGTGTGTGTGTGTTGATCGTTAGTCCTATATGGTGAAATCATCAAGCAAATATATGATATTCTCCATCCTTGTTGTTGTTGTTGATGTTGATGCTGTGTGTGTGTGTGTGTGTGTGTGTGTGTGTGTGT
>NC_142936.1:36941395-36953895 GCF_046866305.1 Octopus bimaculoides | reverse complement strand
TATATATATATATTATATACATACATAGATATAGATATGTAATTGCAACATATTTTGTTTTAATATACTTTTATTTTTCTTGAGTTTGTGCTTTCCTTCATTTTTTTTCTTGTCATCGTCGCTATGAAGTTTTTTTTCTTTCTAATCCTTGACCCGTGGAGGCGCAATGGTCCAGTCGTTAGGGTAGCGGACTCGTGGACACAGGATCGCGGTTTCGATTCCCAAACCGGTTGTTGTGAGTGTTTATTAAGCGGAAACACCTAAAGCTCCACGAGGCTCGGCAGGAGTGGTCGCAAACCATGCAGTACTCTTTCACCACAACTTTCTCTTATTCTTTCTTCCTGTTTCTGTTGTACCTGTATTTCAGAGGGCCAGCCTTGTCACACTGTGTCACGCTGAATCTCCCCGAGTACTGCGTTAAGGGCTACACGTGTTGGTGGAGTGCTCAGCCACTTGCACGTTAATTTCACGAGCAGGATGTTCCGTTGATCGGATCAATTGGAACCCTCTTCGTCGTAACCGACGGAGTGCCACGAATCCTTGAACCACAGGTTATCATTCCATAAATAAGACGATTGAATTTCTCCAAACAAGCTATACTATTCCACTAACGACCTTATAAATACCAAAAGTCTTGATTGCAATTTTGGAAATTAAAAACTTGTTCTTACTAATGTTGCTGTGAAGTATTTATTTATTCATTCAATATTTTATTATATTATATTTGTAATTAGGTTCTTAAGTCACATTTTAATCGAGCTCATCGCACTGATTGACTCTGATTAATTCTTGCTGTGACCAAAATGACGGTAACAGGCGGTTTGTACCGATTCCCTGAGAAATTCTTTAATGAGTACTACCCATGGTGCACAACACGGAACTATAACATACGCATGCTTTTTTTTATTCGCTCCACGGTGGAAGGCGATAGAAAGTGAGGAGGGGGAGGGGGAGGGGGAGGTGGGGGTGGAGATTGTCGTTCCCAGTTCGGTTATGTATCTAGCGTTAAAATCAGCGTGGTGTCAACAGGAGGTAAACATGGATATGATGACAGCATTCGTTATAATATGACAACATATCAACCCCTGGAGTTTGGCACTAAAGTAACTACTTTATCCCTTCCTACTTCCTTGCTTCCAATAGCAATACCACACGATTGCTTCACGATGACAGCGACAATAATGATGATAAAGACAAGGTACAAGGCCAGAGTTTATGGCGGAGAAAAGGGTATAGTCTATTGATAGAGAAAAAGTCTATTGATATGATATTTATATAGTCTATTGATATGATATTTATATAGTCTATTGATATGATACTGAAATTCGTTGCATGGTGTAGCTGGTTGTATCAACCTCGGTACTTGAATGGTACTTATTCTGTTGGCCTCAGATGAGTAAGGGGAAAAAAATTTAAACGCAGGGAATTTGAACTCGGAACGTAAAGCAACATAAGTAAATATGGCTAGGTCATTTAGTTCATTTCCTCTACTGATTCAGCCATTCTCCTCCCAGATATTGATACGACAGTCAACTTCTTCCAATACTGAATTTAAACTAAGTATTTTCAACACACACACACACACTCTGTTTAGCGCCCATAATTCGACTTTTACGTCTTACCAATATCAAGTTTCTTTTCAATTACTTATTGTTTCGATTAGTTGTTATTATTCTCGTTGTTTTCTCATCGATAAGTCCCAAGTCAGACCGGATTGAGCATATTTATTATTAAAGGCGTTCTGCTCGTAATCGCTCGTACTCATTCTGCTTTCTTGTAATCTTATGTGTTCTTTCTCATTAAAGATTTGTGGGAGATTTGACTGTGATGTTCGGCAGATCGAGCAACAACATAAAGGGCCTCTACATTGGCTTGTTCACACTGTTGATGTTGTTATAGCTTTTATTGATATTGTTGCTCAAATCAGCTCTGATCGAATAAGCCCCTCCTATCTTTTTCTCCTGACATAACTTATCTTGGACTACATTAGACTATGTACTGTCCTTTTCCAAAGGGTTAGTGTGAGATTTTAAGGAATTTGGCTGATATTTTTGTATGAATGTTTACGCTGAGATTTGGTAGTGATGGTTAACGACACAAATGTAGTTCACTATTTCTATTAATTTCTAAGTTTCTAATCAGTAGAATACTTTTATTTGGTTCAGTCCTTTAACATATTCCTTTTTCCCAAAACTTGTGCCAAATAACAAATAAATATTCTTTTCTACTCTAAGCACAAGCCCTGAAACTTTTGGGGAGGGGGCAGTCGATTAGATCGACCCCAGTACACAACTGGTACTTAATTTATCGACCCCGAAAGGATGAAAAGCAAAGTCGACCTTGGCAAAACTTGAACTCAGATAACAAATAAATATTATAGAAGCAACGCAGTTTATCACGTAGTGACAATGTCTCTAACCGGTTGCTTAAATAAATCTTGGTGTAACCTATCCAAATTTGCCAAGATCACAAAGTGGTATTGAAACGTAGTTTTCTAATGAGAACAATTAGAGCAAAGAACGTAATAGAGGGAGAGATCAAGTTCGATTGAGGTAAACAAAATACAATGTAATAGAAACACACACACACACACACACACACACACACACACATACACACACACACACACACACACACACACACACACACACACACACACACACACACACACACACACACACACACACACACACACACAGAGAGCCATGAAGGAAGTAAATAGACACCTTTAATTTTCAAAATCTTTTATTTGATATTAATTGGTTGGAGGAGAGGTTTTCTTCTAGCTGCTCGTCCATAATACCCAAGCTTATGCAGATATATAACACACATTCTTGGACTAACTTCTAGCTGATTTGCAATGTTTCGCAATGCCTTCGAACGGGGTCCGTTTTCCACAATTCTCTTCAAACAGCGAAGCTTCCTTTCCGAGGGCCCAGGTCGGCCTGGACGAGAATCTGTTGATTCATTTCCTTGGCTTTTGAATTGCACTATAATTCTATTAGCAGTAGCAAGAGGAATTTGAAGATTTTCGGTAATTTTTCGCTGGCTAAGACCAGCCTCAGATCGCTCAACAATATGACCTCTTTGAAAATCTGACAGTTCTGCTGAATTTCTTGTGTATGGCATAGTTACTCTTCGCAAATGTTTAATATAATAGCACGTGGAATGAAAAAGAATAATTACATTGTAAATTCTACACTGCTGAAAACATATTAAGACGCTTAGATAAGAATTTTTTTAAATTAAAGGTGCCTATTTACTTCTAGCATGTCTGTGTGTGTGTGTATGTATATATATATATATATATATATATATATATATATATATATATATATATATATATATATATATATATATATATGTATATATATATATATAAAAAAAAATAAGCAACACGGATTTCAAAGGTGATTGCAGTACGCACGTTTCATGTTACTCCAATTTATTTAAGTAATGCGAGCATTACATTCAATGCAATATGAAGAGCAATCTTCAGCTGCATGAAAATGTAGAAAATTACTGTAGAAATGACATATTATAAATGTGGCAACATTTCAAATTCAAGTGGGAGAGAGAATACATAAAAATCCAAATGTGAGGAAGAATACATAAGTCCATCTTGACATAGCCGAGTCTATCAGGCTAGTAATTGATTCTAGACAAAAGTTTTAACTGTCTCAGATTTTATTGTTTTTTATCTAGTGGTGATAGCATAAGGGACAATTACTTCTAAAGGGAGGGAAGGTGTAAGCAGTATGCATGGACAAGGCTATAAAATGTATTAGAATCTAAGGTTAATGTTGCCACATTTATAATATGTCTTTTCTACAGTAATTTTCTGCATTTTCATGCAGCTGAAGATTGCTCTTCATATTGCATTTAATGTAATGCTCGCATTACTTAAATAAATTGGAGTAGCATGAAACGTGCGTACTGCAATCACCTTTGAAATCCGTGTTGCTTATTTTTTGATTTTGATCACCTATCCTTTTGGGATACGATATTTGGGTGCCTACGCATAAGTACCATATTCAACCTTGAATCTCTCTCTCTCTCTCTCTCTCTCTATATATATATATATATATATATATATATATATATATATATATATATATATATATATATATATATATATATATATATATATATATATATATATATATATTTCCTTTCCTGAGCGTCCAACAACAGGACGCGTTGTTTTTTCGTGTTTTTTCTTGCTTGTTCATGTTGAAATTGACTATATATATATATATATATATATATATATATATATATATATAGTACATATTGTATATACATTATAAGAATTTACAAATTTTGCGAGATGAGAAGTATATCATTTTTAACGGTGGAATCGAAGTAGATAAATAATAATGTGTTGAATTGGGTTAAAAAACTCTTGGGTGGTAAGAAGTTGAAGAATGCCCACTGGACTTGAATCTACATTTAACGTCTGTCATGTTTATAGAAACGCAGACTACTGCATTTACTAATCCCCACACCTCAGAAACAGCGGTAAAGAATTTCCTGGATTCCCGGTAGGGGCCTGCGAAACTTGAACCGAATCAAACTGTTTTAAACAACATATACAAATCCTACTAAATGTGTTGAGTGCTCTTTTTTTTTGTTTGTCCACTCGTACACACACACACACACACACACACACACACACACACACACACACACACACACACACACACACACACACACACACACACACACACACACAACAAGTATTACCGTTACATCTAAAAACAGAATATTTTTAGATGTAGCAAAGTTGTTTTATACAGATGTTATTTCACAGAGCGTGGTGTAGCTTGGTCAAATTTACTAAACTTTCAGAATTACTTTTATATTGCAGACAAAGGAGCCAGGGCGGAGCATATAATCTTTTTAACTCTCGTAAAAGAACTGGTTTATTAACATCCCGTAGACTAGTTTTTCGATTAAATATCTTATGCATCTACTCAATAAAAAGGGAAACTATCTTACATGTGTAAATTAGTTGAATTTTATCAGATCTGGGAGTTTCAAAGTTTCTAGATACACATTCCCTCAGAATTTAAAATAAAATTTAATCCAAACCCATGAAATTTTGGACGGCTCTTGGGTTATAAGATTGAGTTAGTAGCCCGTTAGCATACAACAACAAAACAAAAGAATACTTTAAAAAATAAAATTTTAAAAATGTTAGAAAGGTCTTCAAGTAACATTTATTCAAGCAGATAATCATCAGAAATAAATCATATGATATATTTTAACGGAATGTGGTAACTCCCTAGTCGTCTAGATAACCCCAACAGTTTACTGCAGTAGTTACTTATACAGGAGAAAAATAAAAAAGGAAAAAGAGAAAGTTTAATAAATGTCTCGAGTTACATGGTAAAACAGCATTACGTAGTGGAAGTTATACTATGAAACAAACTGAATAACAGCTGGAGTTACTTGTTTAAAAAACAATATTGATACATGATTGGTATTTATGCGATAACAAATTTCTGCAGGACTCTCTCTCTCTCTCTCTCTCTCTCTCTCTCTCTCTCTCTCTCTCTCACACACACACACACACACACACACACACACACACACACACCATGCAAACACAAACACACATAAACACACGCACATATCCTTTATCTTTTACTTGTTTCAGTCATTAGGCCGGGGCACCGTTTAGTCGAACGGATCGATCCTAGTACTTGTCTTATTTTTAACCCAGATATTTACTCTATCGATACCTTTTGCCGAATCGCTAGATTACTGGGGCGTGAGGCGTGGGCTAAACAAGCCAACGTTGGTTATCAAGCGGTGGTGAGGAGCAACTTGTGTGTGTGTGTGTGAACGTGTGTGTGGTGTGTATGTATATATATATATATATATATATGTATATGTATACATGTTATGTGTGTGTATGTATATATATTTTTCTTTTATTCTTTTACTTACTTCAGTCATTTGACTGCGGCCATGCTGGAGCACCGCCTTTAGTCAAACAAATCGACCCCAAAGACTTATTCTTTGTAAGCCTAGTACTTATTCTATCGGTCTCTTTTGCCGAACCGCTAGTTTACAGAGACGTAAATATATCAAGATCGGTTGTCAAGCGATGGTGGGGGAACAAACATAGACACACAAATGCACACACACACACACACACACACACACACACACACACACACATATATATATATACGACAGGCTTCTTTCAGTTTCCGTCAATCAAATCCACTCACAAGGCTTTGGTCGGCCCGAGGCTACAGTAAAAGACACTTGCCCAAGATGCCATGCAATAGGACTGAATCCGGAACCATGTGGTTGAGAAGCAAGCTTCTTACCAGACAGCCACTCCTGCGCATGCATATATATGTATGTGTGTGTGTGCGTGCGCACGCTTGTATGTATGTACGTACATATGGGAACAGTTTTTCTTCTAAAGCATTGAAAAGCACAACTATGTTTTTATCTTTCTTTTATTAGTTTTCTTCTACTTGCATCTTTGCGTATTAAGCCCTAATAATTCGTATCTTCAGAATGTGCAGTGGTCTGGTCTCCTCTGCTGTCCTTTTCATAGTTGAGCAGTTTATGTTTATACAAATTTTCCCATCAGAATTTAACCGCTAGAGCGTTAAAGCGTCATCGACTTCGTAATTTGTGACGTGCGTATATTTTAGGTTAATTGTAGTCTTGTATTGGCTGCAATTAGTATTAATTTCATTGTTAATCGTTTATTTCTGTTGGGAATTCTTGCCAATGCAACAGTTAGAAACAAGAAGTTAGCAACTTCCATTTTTACTGTTAAATTCATAAATTAGATTAGTCATTTGTAGCTTTTTCTTGGGGTTACATCGTTGCAGTGTGTTAAATTGTTGCTTTTGTTTTTAACTATTGTTTTTATAACATATTATTAGTGTTGGTAAGGCAACGAGCTGGCAGAGTCATAAGCACACCGCACAAAATGCTTAGTGGCATTTCGTCCGTCTGCATGTTCTGAGCTCAAATTCGCCGAAATTAACATACTTTCGGGATCGATAAAATAAGTACCAACTGAGTATTTGAGTCGATATAATCGACTTACCCCGCCCCGAAATTTCTGGCCTTGTGCCAAAATTTGAAACCAATATATTATTAACGTTAGTTAATGGTCTGGTGTGATGTACTTTGCGCTTCGTTTTATGAAATGTTTGATTATGCTTTCATAATTTCTACAACCTGGTCTGCATTTAATTTGTGTACCATACTCTGTGTGTAATACGTCTATTTTTAGTAGCAGTACTGTTCAATGTACTTGTTGAATAGTATTTCCGTATATATATTTCAGTAGCTTAGTTTACTGGTATGTTGCAATATCCGTTCTAAATTAGTGCTTGTTTATCTTGTGAATTTCTTTGCTTTCTTCTATGGATTTATGTATACGCGTGTATGTATAAATATACAAACATACCAGCATATAAAAAAATGATGACGATGATTTCATATATATCTATATCTATAAAATTCACTGTGTGTGTGAGTGTGTTTCCTCTATGCACGGCCAAACCAATGGATCAATCTGTACCAAATTTGGCATGAAGGTTTTTCATTATTCGGGGAAGGTTCTAGTGGAGTCAAATCTTGGCCCTTGCCCATATAGGGAACTATAGCACCCCCGATTTGTTTTTCAGCGGTATAATACCAAATTTTGGCATGAAAGTTTTTCATTACACGGGGAAGGTTCTAGGGGGGTCAAATTTTGGCCCCTGCCTATATAGAGGTCTTTAACCCCCTATACGACCCTTCCGACTTTTTTCAGCGGTATATTATTTCACTTTTATTCTTTCACTTTTGAGTTCCGACTTTTTTTTCATCGGTATAATATTGTTTCACTTTTATTCTTTCACTTTGATAAGACTATAATATTGTTTCACTTTTATTGAGACTTCCCCAAGATCAGCAAATGCATGCTGCAGCATGTCAAATAGAGTCTCATGACAAGCGAGATGACACTTTCTCAAGATCAGCAAACGCATGCTGAAGCACGTTAGATGGAATCTAAATACAGAAGGGAGATGTGACTTTCCCAAAATTTCCAAATGAAACGAATGGTATGCGCTGCTCAGACGGTAAGGTAAAATTGCCAGCACTACCGGTTCCTCCTCAACCTCTTATAGATTTTCTGGAAGGCACTTCTAGCCAGTCAAAAGATTTTCTGCACAATATCAGACAATACAACTCTGCATTTCAAATGACATCATTTGGTGCATCTAAGGAAATAGGTGAACATGGATTTATGCCAACGTTCAAGATTCAAGGGCAAGTCTTATCACCTTATTGCTTCCCTGTTACTCACAAATGAACAACTACACTTCCTCCAAATTTATTTCGTGAGTGATGTAAGGACAACAAACCCGAAGGTGTCAAAATTTCAGACGATGGGTCGTGTTAGACGCAGCACCGACTGCCGCAAAGGAGAGTATATCCACTGACAGCTTTTCGGTGCGTTCAAAAATCACATACCCACCACCCACAATTTCCATGACAGGTTAGGGCCTGGAATACACAAACAGAGGCATGACGTATCGCTTAGTCGAATTAGCCCATCATTTACTCACAAATGTTTTGTCGTCAACGCTGCACTTCCCCGTGCCACCTGTTTCAACATAACTGCAATATATACATATATATATATATACAAGCTATGCCTTTTTAATTCTAAGCAACGCCGGTTATCTCTGCTAGTATATATGAATATAAGAGAGGGTACAGAAAAGTTCCTGGATCTAAGAGTATTGCAAAAGGCCTGATTGGAGGCCCAAACGTTCGAGTTCTTTTTGTGTTCTTTATGTATGTCATTGTTCAGTTTTATTTCAAGATTTCATGCTAATAGAGAAAGAGCCGGTTCCTAACTTAGATTCAAGGCTCCTTCAGTGGAATTTCAACATAAACAGGATATTTTTGTTTATATGTATGTATGTATGTATGTATGTATGTATATGTGCAGATGTGTATGTTTTGATTTATGTACGTATTCTAATGCATATAGATGCGTATCTAGACCTGCTCATATATATTTAAATGCTAAACGTCTGAAAGTTTTACCGATTTTTACAGTTCCAGTGATAGATCTATAGTCTTCGAATTAGCTTTCTCTTTTCTGATTTTGAGAAGCCTAATTTCTCAAGATTGGTATTTAGGCAGCATGTTACATATCCCAGAGCTCCAATAATTACAGATATAAACCTGAACTTGTAATCTGGATAGAGTAACTACAGATTTCTCTATAGTTCAGCATAGGTGTTCTCTTTTTCACTGATCTTCAGCTTTATGCTAACATCCGTTGGGCAGTTAATTTCCACAACTATACACAGTTTCTCTTCTTTATCCCAAATCATTATATCAGGTCTGTTGTGCTTACATTTTATTGAGGTCTTTACTAGGACATTCCACCAGTAATCCTTTTTATTATGAGTGGCTATAGCTTCTGCCATACTGAGGGTTCTTATTTCTTTATCCTCGGGGTTATTCTTCAGACAGATTTCATTATAGAGTGTTCTAGCTGCAACGTCATATCTCATCGGTAGATAATACCGTGATGACATTTTTGACAACTGCTTATGATGTGGGTGATATCTTTGGTGTTAACTCCTCAAAGTATGCATCGGTTGCCACATTTTACTGTTTTTCCTGCATCAGGTATTTGGTTGATATTTCCTGTTCCTGGATTGCAAACGCATACCCTTCAAAGTGGGAGGTAGTAATCCGGCTATTGGTCCATGATAAACTGCTTTCATGTATGTATGTGTCTCCTTAAAATGGGAAGAAAGGCGACCATTACAACCTGGTAAGTCATCTACAAGGCTAAGCGCTTTATGGATGCGAAACCTTTGGTCTCTCTATGACCGGCCATATAAGTTACTTCCTGTGTGTGTGTGTGTGTGTGTGTGTGTGTGTGTGTGTGTGTGTGTGGAGAGAGAGAGAAGGGGAGATAGAGAAGAGAGACGACGGGTTTCTTTCAGTTTCCGTTTAATAAATCCATTCACAAGGCTTTGGTCGACACTTAACCAAGGTGCCACACCAAAGGACTGAACCCGGAATCACGCGTTTGGGAAGCAAATTTCTCGCCACATAGCCACGCCTGTGCCAAATAGTAATTTATTCTAGTCTCTTTCATGTGTGGAATATTTCAACCTGTAATTATTTGCTGAATGTGTTTATCTGTCAAGACTCTTTAACACGAGGAACCTTCTTTTGCCGAGACGAAGATTTCTTCATAGTAACTTGCAATGAACTATATCGCTTTTGTCATTAGCTGTTAAAAAAACGTGGATTTCATCTCTCTGTCACCTGTCTTTTACCAAAAAATATTTTTCATATGCTTTATTTTTTTTTTCGAATTCATCATCACCACTTCAAACCCCGTCCCACCCAGCACATCATGCCGAACCCATTTTGACACTCCTTTTAACCCACTCCCCCACACACGAACACGCACATAAACACATAAACACACACATACGCGTGCACACACACACACACGTGCAGGCACGCACTTACGCACGCTTTCTCTCTTTCTCCCTCTCTCTTGCTCTGTGACTCTCTCGCTCGGTCGCTTATCCACAGACTATATAAGCTATGCGTAATTTTTCTCCTCAAAAACATTCTCTTTAGAACCGATTTCCTTCCCATATGGTTCAACTAATTATTAACCATCAACAGTTCAAAAGAAAACATTAACTTCACCAAATTTCGTCCGCCCTTTTTTTACGCTTCTTCTCATTCCAGAGGGCTATTTAAGGCCGAACGACTCAATCATTCTTTCTTTCGTTGAAACAACAAAACGTTAAAGCAGTTAATACATAAAACCTTTTTATTTTATTTTAAACTGAGTGTTTATTTGAGGCATTGTATACATAACTACATCATGGTGTACGTACAGCAACCAACGTATCTATCTATCTATCTATCTATCTATCTATCTATCTGTCAGTGCATAGGTATTTATATGCATAATGTACGTATATATGTATATCTATAATATGTAAGGATGTGCGAGGTGGTATCAAAAGTTCCCGGACAAGTTATGTTTAATAAAAACAACTTATTTACCAAAGTGTTAACATCATCTCCTTTGTAACAGTCACCCTGCGCAGCAATACACCGGTCCCTGCGTTCCTGCCACTTTTGGAATCCTGCCTGGAAGGGGTTTACCGTAAGGAAGTCGAGGACCTTCTGCGATTGAATCTGGATCTCGAAAACAGTGTTAAAACGGCGACCTTTGAGCTGCATTTTCATCTTGAAAAAGAGATGGAAGTTCGCAGGTGGAAGCTGGCGAATAGGGCGGGTGCGGAAGCGATGTCGTGTTAGTTTTGACGAGAAACTCACGAGTCAGGAGAGCTTGGTGACGGTGCATTGTCATCATGAAGAGTGCAATACTTCGCGCTCCACATCCGGTCGTTTTTGCCTCGACGCCGTGAACTTGCCGAAGCATGTTCAATGTCTCTGTAGCAGACTTCCCAAGTTTAACGCAATATTTCACGCTGGCTCTTTGTTTTTGCCCATGACAAAATCGCAAACTACTGTATACATGTGATCACAAAAACACAAATTTCACAGCTTGCGAAGTAAACACAGTGATGTCAATCGGCACACTGTCTCATGAAGGTCACTGCTAGCTCTTACTGCGCATGCAACCATGTGCTGCCATCTGTTGACACACCACAGAAATGGTCCGGGAACTTTTTGATACTACCTCATATATTGGATTGGCTGAAAAGTTCGGTTCTTGTCGACACTAAAATTAAAGCACGCTAATAAGTTGCTAACTTGAGCCCGTCCTTTGCGCATGTTCACTCGTTAGATACTTAATTCTTCAACATAATTGTTGAAGTCCGACTTATACGAGGGGGTGCCCAAAAAGAAGCCAGAATTTTGCAATATTATTTTATTCACTTAATTTTATATATTTACACTTTTATCGCCATCAAAGTATTCTCCATTTGAAGCAATGCATCGGTCCAGATGCGTTTTCCACTAATCGATGCAGCCCTTGAACTCTTGCGTCTTTTTTTAACATCTCCGTCTTTTTTCTTCACCTCTTCCACATCTGCAAAATGTTTTCATTTAAGGACTCTTTTCATTCGGGGTAAAACAAAAAGTCGCAGGGAGCAACATCGGGCGAATAGGGAGGGTGGGTAAATGAAATCATGCTATTTTTCGCAAAAACTGTCACATAAAGTTCAATTAGCGCTTTCATGCATTTGTAGTAATCATCAGATTTCAAAATTTATTTAACTGACAGTTGAGTTCTTGACAACTGTAGTAAAATAACTGACTTCTTCCTTTTTATACCTCTTAGAAAGCTCCTACAAGCTGAAGTTTTGGAATACGGTTTTGACCAATCCGCATGCAGCTTAAACGTCATGGTTTACCGGGCGTATTGATATAACTGACATAGATCCATTAGAACAAACAATGGATAGATTTTCGCAAATGCAGATATGAACTCAATTGCAGCG
>NC_142936.1:36921395-36931395 GCF_046866305.1 Octopus bimaculoides | reverse complement strand
GACTAGTCGATTACATTGACCGCTGGTACTTATTATATCGATCTCGAAAGGATAAATGGCAAAGTCGACCTCGGCGGAATTCGAACTTAGAACGTAAAGGCGAACGAAACGCTATCAATGTTTTTTGCCCGGCGTGCTAACGATTCTGCCAGCTCGCCGCTTTACCTTGCTCCTACACAATATCATGTGGTATGTTATATTTAAAATTTATATTTTCTAGTTACTACAAATTATACCTTCACTAGTTATGTAGCATAGCAGGCAGTTTATTTGAATGTTATTTCTGCTCTTAATACAAGGTAAGACAGAAAAAAAAGCTCCCATATTTAGCAACACAACCATTCGTGTGACGCTAATTAATGTTAGGTAGGTGGGAACGAGATCTCCATGCAACTAATATTTTATCGTTTGTTTTTTTCTCTTGGTTACCATCATGGTTTCGGCAGGTGCACGCCTTGTGTTTGCTATTGAAAGCGTTTATCACGAATGTTGAATATGGGGTTTTTGCTGCAGTGTTATTGTTAGGCCCAAGGTCTAATGAAGCGCCCCTCACAGGAGCTAGCTTAAAAGCCGCCGAATATGTATATATATATATATATATATATATATATATATATATATATATATATATCTTACTCTCTACACTCTTACTCTCTCACTCTCTTCTCTCTTTCCCTCTCTCTCACTCTCTTCTCTCTCACTCTCTTCTCTCTCACTCTCTTTCTCTTCCTCTCTTTCTCCCCCCCATACCCACCTTCCCCCTCTCTCACATCCACCTTCCCTCTCTTATACCCACCCTCTCTCCTTTCCTCCTCTCTTTCTCTCCCCTCCCATACCCACCTTCCCCCTCTCTTACATCCACCTTCCCCTTCCCCCTTCATCGTCAACACCCCCTCATAAGCTCATCCCACCACACCCCAACACACTCCTACTCTACCTTCCCACTCCACCCCATCCAATTCCTTACACCCACCACCCACCCCTACCCACATACCCCTACCCCTACCCCCACCCTCAGCCTAACCCACACTCCACCCATGCCTTCCCCACCTCCCAACACCCTCACATCACATCACACCAATACCCTCGCATCACACCACGCACACACTACAACTGACCAACTCCTTTCTCCCTTCCTCATTTTCACACTACATACGTCAAGATCACCAGCATTCTATCTCCCACACACAGCCCCTCGTTCTTCGATCACCGTTTGTTATCTCCCCCTTTTCTTAGCTCTCCTGAAAAAAGAATTTCTAACTTCCGGTCAGCCATTATTATGATTGACCGTTGACTGAACACTATTCAATTTTTGTTCTCCATGTTTTTCTCCTTGTCTCCGTATTCTTTCTGTTGAAGAGCGTAGCTCGAAACGTCAAAGACTTTCCGTATTCCCGAGCGTCATACTAATACATCCTTTTGTTATTTACACCACCTGTCCTCGTCTGTTGTTGTTTTTTCGTACAATTTCATATATATATATATATATATATATATATACATATATCAGGCGGCTTATACATATACATATATATATATATATATATATATATATATATATATGTATGTATGTGTGTGTATGTGTACACACGTGCGCGCGTGAGTGTGCGTCTGTATGTTTGTGTATATATATATATATATACAGACATACAGACATATATATATATATATACATACATAAATAAATTCGTACATATATACATCCCAATGATGCTGGTGTTTCCCCTCTACTCACTTTTCCATGTCGTTTCACTTACCCCAACCACAGTCTAACTAACCTACTTCATCTCTCCGCCCACAAACGCCTCTAATCATTCCTTCTCTACGAAATGCACAGATTCCTTTAGATTCCTCCTCATTCTATATTTCGATATATTCACACATTCCTCCCGCCTTTTAATGCGAACGTCAAGAACTTAACCACCCCATCCCACACGCGATATATTAACTTTCTCGTATGTTCATTTATGTACTTGCAACACACGCACACATACACACACATACACACACGCACGCACACATACACGGACATACAGACACACATACATGTGTATGTCTGTATATGAGATTACGCGCGCGGAAGCCTGGATATGTGTGTGTGTGTGTGTGTGTGTGTTTGTGTGAAGATACGAACAAGTGGAAATATTTAGGCACATACATATGCATATATATATACACACATACGCATATATATATATATATATATATATATATATTTCTATAAAGATTAATAATTAATCAAATATAATAGTGTTGATATATTTTCGATTATTTTTGATTAATAATAGTTATTATATATATATATATATATATATATATATATATATATATATATATATATATATATATATATATTACTTGTTTCAGTCATTTGACCGTGGCCATGCTGGAGCACTGCCTCTAGTCGAGCAAATCGACCCCAGGACTTATTCTTTGTAAGCCTAGTACTTAATCTATCGGTGTCTTTTGCCGAACCGCTACGTTACGGGGACTTAAACACACTAGCATCGGTTGTCTTGATGACTTTCTTGCTTCTGATTCTACTTCATAATAATTTGTCTTCCTAATCATATTATCTGCAACTCTCTTGGAGCGTTGTTCGTCTGACTTATCATGCTGATTCTGTGCACTACTTACTCTTTGTTCTCGAAGTCTTGATGATCTTAGTACATCTCATTCTTCTTGAAGAACAGTTGTTTTCCTTGTCTTAATCATCAGTGAGCGCTTTTGATCTTTGTTATTCTAATTCATTTTGATAATATTTCGATGTACCTTCTCATTGTTTTCGGAGACTTTCTCATCACTGCTCGTCAGTTTCATTCTCCTTTTGCAACTGCTTTGCTAGAGCTTTAGGTTTCTTTCTTCTATATGAAGGTCTGTTTTTCAGTGGCACTTTTTCTTGGGATTTCTCATGTCTCTATCATTTATCTTAACAACATGGACGTGACACTATTGAAGTTTGAAATTATACTGATAAATAAGTTCAACATGTTCTAGATTCTATACTTTTTCAAAAAATTTCAAGTAAGGTACAAGCACAAACTTGTGTTATGTTTGTACCTTCATTGTATAATACTGTATTATATATCTTTAGGCAATTTCTGACTTGTTTTATTATTGCACTATCGTTTTAAGATATTGCACCATGTACCTTTAGGTATTTGATCGAAGCCTAAAACTCTTAATACATATGGAATGAAGTAAGTACTCATTTTCTACAAAACAGCTTAAAATGAGGAAATGCTACAGTGGTGATGAACAAGTCTGACTACTCGGAAAAATTGGCAAGTCTTATTAGTGATGGTAGCTACAGCAAAGTAATGAAAGACCCGACTCTGAAAACAGAGAGGAAGTTGTCACAGATCTTGATCAAGAACAAGGATCACTTTACACCAATGAAGTACAGACAACTGACTCAACACTACAGTAAACTACCACACATATACGGTCTTCCTAAGATTCACAAGGATGGTATTCCATTAAGACCTATAGTGAGCTGTAGAGGTTCAGCATGTCATCCATTGAGCCGCTTCCTTGTAGATATAACCAGTCCATTAGCAGGAAAGTTAACATTATACGTGAAGAATTTCACCCACTTCACAGAATTGATCATGATACCCCCATTGAATCCAACCAGATGGTGAGTCTAGATGTGATAAGTCTGTTCACCAAAGTCCCAACTGGTGAAGCACTATCAGTGATTCAAGAAAAACTTGATACAGACACCCATCTAAAAGAACGCACTAGTACACCAATAAGAAACTTGATGGAAATGTTCACTTTCTGTGTAGAAACTACCTATTTCAGTATGGTCACTGATATATATCGACAAGAAGAGGGTTTAGTCATGGGTTCGCCATTATCACCCATAATACCCAATATATACATGGAATACATTTAGAATTTGGCTTTGGGATCAACACCACTAAAACCAACCCCATGGTTGCGATATGTTGATGACACCTTTATTCTCTGGCCCACCAGGAAGATGTCCAAGTGCTGTTAGATCATGTGAACTCAGTAAAGCCATCTATACAGTTCACAATGGAAATGGAAAAAGACAATCAGCTAGCATTCCTGGACATATTAATAACACGCACCAAATATGGATTCAGGACATCCGTATACCGTAAGCCGACCTTAACTGGACGATACCTTAACTTCAATTCCCACCATCCATACAGTGTAAAGAGAGGAATTGCTCAGTGCCTAAAATATCGAGCAAAGTAACGATCGTGATACCCCCCCACGAAGAAATGAACAAGCTCAGTAACAATCTATTGAGCAACAGCTACTCCAAAAACATACTATCTACTCCAATTATGAAGAAAAGATAGGATGAAACCAATAAATTGTCCACAGTCTGTCTACCCTTTGTGAAAGGCCTCTCCGATACAAAAGATATGCGGCCCATATGACATCAGGACAGTATTCAAGAGTAAAACATCACTTCGCAAATATCTCCTTTAAGTAAAAGCACCAATAGAAGAGAATATGACCAAAGACTGCGTGTACTCCATCTCATGCAGCTGTGGTAGGTTATACAAAGGCGAAACATGTCGCCCCCTCAAGATAAGGGTAGAGGAACATCGCAAAGCTGTGATACGAGGAGATATTGATAAATCAGGTATAACTGATCATGTATGGGAAAATGGAGACCACCTCCCCCTGTGGGATGAAGTTAAAATAATAGACAGAGAAGACCACTGGAAAATTTAAAAAATAAAAGAAGCAGCATATATGCTAGGACACAAGAACCTCCTAAGCAGACTGAGTACAGATATGAATAGCATATGGGAACCGATATTAAGGAAGGATAGGAAAATATTAGATTTATAATCCCTAAAATTCACTCCATAATTGCCCACGGGCATATGGCGTAGTGGTCAGGCAGCGACCTTAATAATGATAATAATAATAATAATAATAATAATAATAATAATAATAATAATAATAATAATGATGATGATGATGGTGATGGTGATGATGATGATAAGAAGAAGAAGAAGAAGAAGAAGAACAACAACAACAACAACAATATCGAAAAATACCTTAGGAATGAGAACCCAGGTTCGAAATTTCCCCACACCTGTTGAAGGCTGGATGGTATATCAGCCGAAAGGCTGGAGGGTATATCAATCCGTTAAATGTAGATAATAAACTAATTTTATACAGAGGACTAATATATAGAGACTATACCAGTGGAACATTCTCATCAAAACTTCTATCAAGTGCGAACTAAACAGACCTGACATGGTTATCTGGGACTGAAAAGTAAAACCAGGTACCTTGCAGATGTGAGCATTGCTTCTAAAATCAGTAAGAAGGACAAAGTCCATAGACTGCTTCGAAACCTTCCGCTCCTCTGCTTTCATTATAAATCCATATTTAACCTAATAATTGTTGGTGTATTTGGTTAAACTAGAATTTTCAAGTAAAGAAAGAAACTGGCGAGCTTTACGGATGCAACCTGTGAGAGGAACATTCGAAACAGACAATACTTTCTTAAGGTTCAATGTGTAACAATTATTGCACAATCCGTCAAATGTAAATAATGTAAATAATTATTGTACTTGTTATCTAAAATCTGGTGCTGGGGATTCTGTTTCTCTGTTGGAAACCAGCTCCCTCATTCTGGAAGGAATTTTAATAAATAAAAATAAGCAGTCATCCACCCATCCATCTATCCATTGATACATACATACATACATGCATACATACATATATGCATACATGCATACATAGATACATACATACATAGATACATACATACATACATACATAGATACATACATTACATGCATACATACATACATACATACATTACATGCATACATACATACGCACTATATATATGAACATGCACATCCTTGCCTAGCTGCATATATATATATATATATATCATCATCATCATCGTTTAACGTCCGCTTTCCATGCTAGCATGGGTTGGACGATTTGACTGAGGACTGGTGAAACCGGATGGCAACACCAGGCTCCAATCTAATTTGGCAGAGTTTCTACAGCTGGATGCCCTACCTAACGCCAACCACTCAGAGAGTGTAGTGGGTGCTTTTACGTGTCACCCGCACGAAAACGGCCACGCTCGAAATGGTGTCTTTTATGTGCCACCCGCACAAGAGCCAGTCCAGGGGCACTGGCAACGATCTCGCTCGAAAACCCTACAAAGGCCAGTCAGGCGGTAAGATATATATATATATATATATACACACACACGCACACATACATATTTTACATACATATATACACATACACACGTACTTACTTAGTTACACACACACACACACACACACGCACACACACACATACACACATACACATACACACACAATAAAATATCAATATAATATTGGTAGTGTTCTATTCTCTCCAGTACAAATTCTACGAATAGTGATACCTCACACCAGCAATAAAACAGAAATATTTTAATTGTGGGATTCGGTGGTGGGTGTATATATCAGCAGTAAAGGCTATAACAAAATAAATAAAGAAAGAAATGAATGAATAAATAAATAAATTCAAAGGGAAATATTTGCTAAATGCTAAACATCAATGTTTCCGAAAGGTGTCGGTACCCTTTGACCGTCTGTTCTATTTATTGCCTTAGATTTGTCTAGCTTCACAACGGGACCGATTTCACCCATTCATTCTTTACTATAGCTCATTATATCAGTGTATGTGTGTGTATGTCTGTATGTATTTATACACACACATCTATACATATGCACATATAACAGTATATACATACATATTTGTGTGTGTGTGTGTGTGTGTGTGTGTGTGTGTGTGTGTGTGTGTGTGTGTGTGTGTGTCTTAATTGCTGGTAGGGACACTGTGTTTCCGTCTTGCAACCATAATATACTGTCAAGTATATTAAAGATTCATAAGTTAATACTGTGTCCTACTTTCGTGTTAGCAGTGTGTTGCTTTCATATTAAAGTTTATCCCTTCAGATTTTCTATAGAATTGTAATTTGATAGTTTTCAATGTGGTACCTGTTAAATAGATATTATCTTTATTTAAAGAAAATTTAATGAAAATTTAATCATAAGTAAATGAAATTATGCTAAATACAACTAAATTGAAAACCTTTTTTCCCTGGCTATATCGGCAATTCTGAAAACTTTTGGGTGCGAATTTTACATGAGTAGAAGCTTTCTTTTTAACAACTTCTATTCTGAAAATCACCTGCGTAAGTTACACAGGTGCGCAAATTACATGGGTTTTACGGTATTCCGCAGTCTTCAAAATCATTTGGACAGAATTAATATGAATTTTGTAGACGAGGTCAGAACAGTACTAGGCGAGTATTTTTCGTCACGGACAAGTGAATTTTGGTAGAGGGACCTAACAAGTCTTACAGGTAGATGGAAGAGCATTGTAGAAAATGAAGGAGAGTATATTCTAGATTTTAAAAAAACTTTGGTTCTCTTATTTTTGAAAAATAAAAGACATAAAAAAATTGCATTATTTATGGGATGACCCAATATATATATATACACTTTTACTTGTTTCAGTCATTTTGACTGTGGCCATGCTGGAGCACCGCCTTTTAGTCGAAGAAATCTACCCCTGGGCTTATTTTTTGTAAGCCTGGTACTTATTCTATCGGTCTCTTTAGCCGAACCGCTAGTTTACGGGGACGTTAACATACCAAGATCAGTTGTCAAGCGATGGTGGAGGGACAAGCACCGACACAAACACACAAATACATACATACATACATACATACATACATATATATATATATATATATATGGGAGAATATACAAATAATAACAACAGACGAGGACAGGTGGTGTAAATAACAAAAGTATATATTAGTATGACGCTCGGGAATACGGAAAGTCTTTGACGTTTCGAGCTACGCTCTTCAACAGAAAGAATACGGAGACAAGGAGAAAAACACGGATCCAAAAAATAACAACAAAACTACATAGGATTCCGCGGTACACGTGTTTCAAGCTTTATATGTGTATAATTTACAATATAAAGCTATCCTCAGCCGCAAAATTATTTCTCTCCCAGGAAATTATACCACATCGGCGTTAAAGTAGGAAGAAAGGTGTGATGTAAGAGGTGAAGATCCTTTCGGTATTCTGTATAGTACTATACCTCGTATAATTCTCCACCCACACATAATCTCTCCGGTCCTCCGAAAACCGTCCATATATATATATATATATTTGGCAATCTTCTTTCAGTTTCCGTCTACCAAATCCACTCACAAGGCTTTGGTCGGCTCGCGGCTATAGTAGAATACACTTGTCCAAGGTGCCACACAGCAGAACTGAATCCGGAACCATTTGGTTGGAAAGCAAGCTTCTTTATTTCATAAATATTTACCATAAAGGCATTACAAAGAGTGGACGAACAAGGACAGACAAACATAAAAGGGGTGAAGTAGCTGCACCGATTAAATATTTACAATTTTAAACACACAATAAAAATTGGATTATATTTACAATGTTCGATTGAAGCATTGCTCATTACAGATGCAATTTGTAATGGCTTTCCTGAAGGATAGGCATCCGACCACCAGGGTAGATCCCTTGCTTTTTCTTTCCCTTGTTTTTGGCTCCCACTTACCTGGTGCCACACAGCCAAGCCTGCACCTAAGAACATATGTATGTATGGACAGATAGTTCCAAATGTTTACAACTTAATCGAATTGAGGATCAAATTGAACGAACTTAGCAAAAAATCTGAAGAACAGATTCTCCAATTTTTTTTTTGCTAAGTTCACATATCTTTATACCTGTTTTATTACTTATCCAGCTACCAGTCCATATTCTGTATTAACATACATTCGTTAGCTTCACCGGCACATTACACATAGCCAAGTTATATTTGCACTGATTCCGTACCCCTACGTACAACTTTGGGTTTTCGTACTTTGGCTGGTCTGAGCATTTACTGTCTGAACCTTTTATACGCCAATTTTTGGCGTGTTTTTCTCCATTTCATGTGTGTGTGTGTGTGTGTGTGTGTATGTGCGTGCGTGCGTGTGTGTGTGTGTGTGTGCATATGTATGCATGCATATATATAATGTATATATCTGTCTCTAGTATATATAAATATACATATTACACAAGTATGATTATTTATTTTTGTGTATATTTGTGTGAGTTTATATAGGTATATAAATGTGTGTGTATGTGTGTGTGTGTGTGTGAATGTAGCCCTGTGTGTGTGTGTGCATGCATTACGTATATATATATATATATATATATATACATATATATATATATCGTCCCAAGATAAAACATGATACACACACACATACCATAACTATACATAGTTATGCATTGTGCGTTTATATATGTATGTGTATTAGTATATATATATATATATATATATATATATCTGCGTATTTATTACTGGGTGTTATTGATTAAATTATTGAAGATGAAAAAAACAACTACTAAATGGGGGCCTTTATATAAATACAACAGCAGAATGTGTTGATAAAATGTATTTGATTCTGGCCAGGTTGTATCCATGGTATGGCCCAAAACATCACGAAGTGGGGTCACAATTTAGTCCACAATTTCAAATATAAACACACAGACAGACAGACATGTACTTATATATATATATATATATATATATATATATATATATGAAAATAAGCAACAAGGATATCCAAAGTTAATGCAGTACGATCGTTTCATGCGACTCCATTTATTTAAGCAATGTGAACATTACATCAAATGTAAAATGCAGAGCAATCCTCAGCTGCACAAGATATAGAAATTTACTGAAATTTCATTTCAACAGAAGGACATATTTTTCTAACTACATTTAAACTCTCCAAGTAGAAAGGAAGAATACAAAAATCCATTTTAACTTAGCCAAACCATACAGGCTAGTAATTAATTCTAAGCAGATACTGTCACTGATTTTATTTGTTTTTACAGATATATATATATATCAAAGATATACTTACAAGAAGGTTAACAGTGGCTTAAAGTTGTATAGA
>NC_142936.1:36856395-36916395 GCF_046866305.1 Octopus bimaculoides | reverse complement strand
CTGTGTGCATGCGCATGAGTGCGAATATATGTGCATGTGCATAATATGTGTGTGTGAGCATACAGAGGTTGAGAGATAGATAATGTGAGAGAGAGAGAGAGAGAAGGGAGCTGCATCGACTTCTGTCTATATTTACTATTTACATTTATATACCTACATGTGTTTTAAGTCATAATGTTCACAGACTATAAATACTGTGTAAGAAAGTAAATAACTTAAAATTATTCCTGAATTTCCGCATTACAACACTCACTCACACACGCACGCGTATATATGTTCACTTGCACCCGTTCCCTTCTGTGTGAATATATATTTAGTTAAAACTGTAAATGTAGTTGGAAAAGGCACAGAATTATATTTTAGAGAATGTTTAATAAAATATAACCGGTTTGAATGTATCCATCTCATCAAATGTTAGAATATTTTGGGAGTTAGAGAGAAAGAATTTTTTGTGGGGGTTTAACGAATCGACCCCAGGACTGATTCTTTGTAAACCTAGTACTTATTCTATCAGTCACTTTTGCCGAACTGTTAAGTTACGGGGATGTAAACACACCAATATCAGTTGTCAAGCGATGTTGGGGAACAATCCCAGACACACAAACATATATGTGTGTGTATACATACGTATATATACGACGGGCTTCTTTCAGTTTGCGTCTACCAAATCCACTCAGAAGACTTTGCTACGCCCGACGCTATAGTAGAAGACATGGTCCCGGGTTCAGTCCCATGGTGCCACGCAGTTGGACTGAACCTGGGACCATGTGGTTGGTAAGCAAGCTACTTACAAGACAGTCACTTCTATATTATATATATAGCGCAGGAGTGGCTGTGTGGCAAGAAACTTGCTTCTCAACTACATGCGTGGCACCTTGAGTAAGTGTCTACTATAGCTTCAGGGCGACCAAAGCTTTGTGAGTGGTTTTGGGAGACGGAAACTGAAAGAAGCCCGTTATATACATATATGTGTATATATCTATGTGTGCTTGTCCCCCCATCACCGCTTGTCAACCGGTGTTGGTGTGTTTACGTCTCCGTAAATTAGCGGTTCGGCAAAATAACTGATAGAATAAGTATCAGGCTTTAAAAAAAGTACTGGGGTCGATTCAAAAACTCAAAGCGGTGCTTCAGCATGGCCGCAGTCTAATGACTAAAAACGGGTAAAAGATAAAAGCTAAATATATGTGTGTGTGTGTGTACCTAAACGTACATATACACAAAAAGGGAGCCCCGTCGATATACAAAAGTTTGTATCTCCCCTTCTCGCTCTTTCACTATCCTCTTCTATGTGTGTGTTCTTTAAAGCAGTCACGTTTATGGTTCCTGCGTTGAATAGTAGCTGCAATAAATATATATCAGTATGATTTAGTTTATTAATAAGAATCACAGATGGAAGTTTTCTGTTTTAAATGTTATTTGAGGGGAAACAGAACGAAAATAAAGGATGAAAAGAGTATCAAAGTTTTCTGGCGAGTGGGTGTAAACAGCGATCGGCCAAGCGGTTGCTTATACTGGCCTATAAAAGTATATATATGTGCGTGTGCGCAATTATGTGTGTGTTCATACACACATATATGTATATGTATATATATGTGTGTGTGTGTATGTATGTATAAGTATATATAATATATATATATATATGTATATGTATATATATATACATATATAATATATATACGTATGGGTATATGTGTGTGTGTGTGTGTGTGTGTGTGTGTGTGTGTGTGTGTGTGTGTGTGTGTGTGCGTGTGTGTGTGTGTGCGCGTGCGTGCGTGTATGTGCTGCCGACCTAGGAAGCAAGCAATTTTAGTGTTTTGTACCAGAAATGACTTAGAAATGCGGTCGTCTGTTTTCTTCATTTTAGTTTTTATAACTTTTTAAGCTTTTCATTGGAGGCGGTTGGATGGGTTTTTTTTTTCTACCCCTTTGAGGTTTTCGCTATTTGAACCCCTCTTTTTTTCCTTTTTGTTTTATTTACACCCTAATTCACAACCCTTCTGCCACCTCCCTCTCCCGTTGACTCGGAAATGTCTGAACGTGAAATGATTTCACTCCAACACAAGATCTCTGTTCAATTCCCGTAAATAGTTGTTGATGTAGCTGTTTTATTTCTTCTTTCTTCCTGTAATTAAGAAGAATATATCGTTTTAATAATTTTTCATTATTTTTTGTGTTTGTTTAGGTGTTATTTTTTTCTGTAGATATTTTTAATGTATTTCACATAGCTGTTTTATTACACTAAATTTATAACGTTTTTACACGTTAATCCGACCGATTCCACAAAGTCCTAGATAAGCAGGATTTGTACGTTTATCTTTCTTCAAGGTGGTGAGCTGGTAGAATCGTTATCACGTTGGACAAACTAGCGGTATTGCTTCCGGCTCTTTACGTTCGGTGTTCAAAACCTGCTGAGGTCAACTTTGTTTTTCATCTTATCAGGGTTGATAAAATAAAGTACCATTCAAGTAATCGACTTGTTCTTCTCCATAAAACCGTTGGCCTTATGCCCAAATTAGAGAGAAATTTTAAAATTCATAGCAGCTAGAATCAGTAGTGATGCGTTCTCAATACAAATCCCGCCGAGCGACTTTGCCTTTCATCCTTTCAGTGTCGATAAAATAAAGTTCTAGTCAAGTATTAGGGTGAATGTAATTGAGTTGCTCTTTCTTCCTAAAATTGCTGGTCTTGTGCTAAAATTAGAAACGAATTTTTGAAATGCACTACAGAGGAATGAGCAGAATTTTGTTACGTCCTTTTGCCATTTGAGTTCAAGACCCACCGATGTCATCATCTATCCTCCGGGGCTGAGTAAAACAAATAAGGTTGATTTAAAAACTGAGGGTGATTTAAACGACTGTATACTCCGTTCTCAACTGTGTCCTTGTGCTTATGTTTGGAATCTTAATTTTAAATACGAGTGACGGTTTACAATAAGATGTATGTAACAACATCTTTCAGTTCAACTCCTGAAGAAATTGATTTGCCTTTCATCATTCTGGCTCTGATAAAATATAAAATTCTTTAATAAAGTCAGTAAATTCCCTACAAATATTTGGCTTCATGCCTATGTAAACATCAAACCCAAACATATATTCGAGTACACACATATTCCAAGTATGCGTATTTAAACACACGTTCACCGGCACATACACTAATATAGTTGTAAATACCGACTCGCACTTTCTCAGGCGAACGCACATGCGCGTGCGAGCGCCCCATCTTACCCTACATAACTACTAATACCCGCATGTTCACTCCTTCGTTATGCACTTTTGTTATTTAATTAATATATTTTGTAGGGCAATTATTGGACCATAGCGTCGTTAATTATAAGTTTCCGACGGTCATAGTGACAAGGAAGTGACTGGATAACTCCATGCAGAAGAAATATCAAAGGGGACTTCGTTCGAATTCACCAGTTTTTCGATTTCCTTATCTGTTTTTACATGTAGTAGATTTATATTTAATTGGGTGCCCAAGGTATCTTTTTGACTCATTGCTTTTTATGTTATTGTGTCAAACGCATGAACACGAACCCTCACAAATATATATTTATAGGTGTAAAAAATTATACTCCGGTTATATTCCACTTTTTTGTGTAAAAGATGCTGAGAAGTGCTTTATTATATAACAGGCGAATGTATTGTTGATTTGAAGATGAAGTGGAGAATCGAGGATACATTTTTTAGCTAACTAGTTAATAATATTATTGAGGTAATTAGATAAATTGTGAATATATTGTTTTCATTGGGTATTTTGTAAGAGTTGCCACGGTAACATCTTGAATATTGAGAACATTAATCACTCTTCAACTGTAATTGTGAAGGCATGTGGCTTAGGGTATTGCACACACGATTGCCAGATCGTGGGTTCAATTCACGGAAAAGGGGGCGTATTGTGTTCTTGAGCAAAGCACTTCAATTGACATTGATTTAGGGACCAGAATAGATCAAACGTTTCTTCTGCGTCCCGTGAAAAGCGACTAAAAGAGCTTGCGGTAGGATTTGCACTCCGACCTCGTAAAACCATCACTGTTTTTTTGTTGTTGTTTTTTTTTTACTAATAATACTTACGTCTGTTTTTGTATGAGTCATAAATTTGGATGAAAAATGGTCGATAAGAGTCAGATATAATCTCTACGTATGAAATATGGTTCTTGTGCTAACATTGCTTCAGCTCTATTCAGTGACCTTTAGTTTTATCAATAGTATTGACATCGTGTAAGACGTCATTACTTGGTTTTTGTTCATAAATATTTCTGATTGAATTAGAGAAGACTCGATTGCTAGGCTCGTTAATTGACCTCTCATAGTTAGGTTTTTTTAATCTGAATTGGTAATAAATATTGCTGCTGGTTTTCAACTGTTTTACACTGTTCTGAAATCCGTTGATATTTCTTCTAAAGCTGATAGAGTTGATTGAGAGGAATAAGACATCTTGTAATAAATTGTTAGGAGAACATTTTACTGTTTTGAAATCAAATTAGCCATTTATGCATCATACTTAACATGTATACACCGTTGACAGGCATAACAGAAAATCTTTTCATATGAGACATGTGTTACAAATACAATACATATCGGAACTCAAGAGAACATCATTCGCGTTTCGGCTTTCTTCAGACATTCAATGGCGTGTACTTGATAGTTACGTGCCTTGATAAAATCTCTCCCCTCCCGTATATAGGAAACAGTGAATGATACATTAACTGATAGTGCTGAAAGCTGTCAGGTTTGATAAAAACTCTATGTACGCAATTGAAACAGCTTTAAATTAAAATAAGCATTTATCATACATAACATATACATCGTTGACAACACAGCATGTTTTAAGACATTTTCTCTCAGAATAAAATCACAGCATCATACTCGTCAACTGTGTATATACGTTAAGTATGATAAACAGAAAAGTATTTGATTTAATCCTGTTTCTTGAATGCTTAAGTATATTTCATAGGGAAGTGAATCTGCTGTAGTGTTTGAATTTCAGTTTTTGTTTCTTGTAAATAACTCAATATGTAAAATACAATAAAATATTTCACTTGAGACTAACTTCAATGTTTCGCAAAGTAAGGCTTTTCAAACTGTAGTTGCAAGCAGATGTTTAGTATGTATACACTGGCTCGGGATATTAAAGACTAAAGAGTTTAGTGTAATGGACGGAGTGTAATGATCGATGAAAAAATGATGTATAATCGTTTGGGAGGAATGGACTGTATTCAATACATAATATATGTGGTAAGGTCAATTATAGGATGAACTGTGGGAGTGGAATCTGCGTGTTTGTATGGTATTTAAAGTCTAGAACAGGGGTCGGAGAACATTTTTAACCTATTACCCCAAAATATATTTATTTACGTTAACGTTACCCGCTTGATTTGAAAGGAAGAAAATCAGTGATTCTTTGAATTCAAAAGGTTTGTTGAATCTGTTTATATAGAGAATACAATTATAAATATAAAAGTATAAAACAAATGCGATAAAATAAATTAATATTCTCATTATGAAACAAAAAGATTTTTCTAGAAACTTTTTCACTTCAAGTTTTTGGAGAAATAATGCATTTGGGGCATTTTGATGCCAGAGCAATTTGTATACAGTCTTCGGTGTCCAATCGATTACTCTGATTTGTTTTTGTGTTCATTATAGTGGAAACTCCTTGTTTGCAAAGTTAGATTGTTGTAAAAGGCAGCAACATTTTGACTGCCTCCTCATGCTAGAAGAAAAATTTTTGTCGTAACTAAGAACACGTTTTTTTTAAAATATAATTTTACCTATGTCAAATAAGTTCTCCTTACACCCAAGAATTTCACTTTAGCCCCACTTGGGGTAATTTACTCCGGTTCGCCGAGCCCTGGTCTACAAATAATTATTCTCGCTATTTATGAGAACTTTCAAAATAGAGCTTTTAAAATTTTTCGTTTGTAAGAGATAATGTTATGAACTCTGGTCAACATATGTAGTGTAACCATTTCAGTTTGGGTTGGGCTGTTTTTTTTTAAAAGAAACGTTGATGATTTATATTTTTAATATGATTTCAGTTTTAATTAAAAGAAAAATCTTAAGATTGCGAAGTATTATCGAGGTTAAAATTCAGCAGTTTAAAAAATATTTCTTCAAAATTTGAATTTAATATTTTAATTTTCATTAATTAACTATAAATTATAAATACATTATAATAACTTATATGAGTGCATACATATTTATATCATTTAATTTAACACAGAATTTAAATGTTAGCTACAATAAGTTTTATAGTTGGATAGTAGTACAGTAATCAAACAAACTTGTTTAGCGTGTACTATCCTGCAAAATTGTACAGGTTCATTGGTTTTGTTGATTCTACCTGTAACGGAACAGTACGCTATATTTATGCATATATACATTTATGCATTTATGCATATATACATATATATATATATATACACACATATGTATGTGTATGTATGTATATGTGTGTGTGTGTGTGTGTGTGTGTGTGTGTGTGTAGAGCGTGAGAGAGAGAGAGAGAGAGTAAAGAGTCATGAATGATCATGAGATTGCACCTAGAAGGTATCCTCCACCCCGAGACACACGTCCAGGCAAAGTTGTTTATGGAAGACCAGCAGTCGCTCATCCCTAGCAGTCTCCCCTTTCCACGCCACCGGTGTTATCCAAAGCAAAGGCAAAGGCCGATACAGCCTGGCACCTGTGACGTCGCAACTCATTTCTACAGCTGAGTGAACTGGAGCAACGTGAAATAAAGTGTCTTGCTCAAGAACACAAGACACAGCCCGTTCCGGGAATCGAACTCACTATCTCATGTTTGTAAGCCCGACGCTCTGACCACTGAGCCATGCTCATTCATACACACACATGCACACACACACACACACACACACACACACACACACACACACTCACACACACATACATATATATATATATACAAATACATACATTCATATATATATATATATATATATACATACATACATTCATATGTATGTATGTATGTATGTATGTATGTATATATATATATATATATATATATATATATATATATATATATATATATAGGCATGCATGTGTATGTGTGTGTATATATATATATATATAATATACTTTTGTTATTTACACCACCTGTCCTCGTCTGTTGTTATTTTTTGTATAATCTCCCATATATATATATATATATATAGAGAGAGAGAGAGAGAGAGAAATACATACATTCATACATACATACATACATACATACATAAATACAGACATACATATGCACATCTAAATGGTATACACACACTGTTACATACACGCACATATGCGACGGGTTTCTGCACAGTTTCTCTCTAATGTCACTTAGAAGTAATTGCTCAGTTGGAGACGACTGCAGAAACACTCTTGTTCTAAGTGCAACTGAGTGAGATAGAACCTGAAACGACGTGATTAAAAAGCAAAACTGTTAGCCGCTTTGCATTCATTTTGGAGCAGGATTTGATTTTCTACGCCCACTTCCGCATATTTTCAATCTATCCTCGACAATGGCATGAACATCACATAATCTCATAGTTGCAAGTCTCTGCTGTACAAGCTCAGTGGGTTGGTAAGGTTTTTCCAAATGTATTTCGTGAATTTAGATACGATTTCTTTAGGAAAATATTTCAGAAGGCCAAAAACATCTCATTTATTCCAAATACCTTCTAAAGCAATCATGGAAACGGCTCCTGGTCTGATTAAGAAACTATTACTAGTAATTGTTTAAGTAGTAACATGAACTGTGCGTTTTCTTTTTAGGGACTAAATTATCTAAGCTCCGTCTTGGTTCATTGATTTAATTACACGTCCTACGATTCTAAAAGATAATGGATAAATTTTAAAAAATGTAGAAATTTTACAGACCATTGGAAACGAATTTATTTTATTATATTTAGTATCCACTCCTCTCTTAATGGTTTAACTCGTTTAAAGAAGATCTTAACCACCATTAAAACTACGCGCATTATACAAAATCTCTGTTCATTGTATGAGAGTTGATTTCATTTCACTTTAATCTTGTACTTGATACCCCTTTAATAACAATTTATAAAAGCCGAAAACTTCAGCAATGTCAATGAAGTAAATCACGTCCGTGTCTTATCTGTCACTTCGGTACTTTTCCAATGAAGCTTCTGCTGTATTAAATTGCTTGATGAACCATCGGGCAACCTGCCCCGGCCAATAATAGTTGATTTTTTCCCCCTGCTTTTATATAAAAGTATCCGATTTTTTTTTAGGTCTGTATATGTATGTATGATCTCACTCTCATCTCTCATCTCTCTCTCTTTCTCTCTCTCTCTCTCTCTCTCTCTCTCTCTCTCTCTCTCTTCTTTCAGATATATTTTGATATTTCCATAGAAAGTGCTTTTACTCCGGGAACTTCTGTGTATACCGGATGTTTTGTAGAAGAGACTTGGTGGTGTAATGCCGTGTAGTGATTTTCTATTTGTCGCCTTCGCTGTTTCAGTTCGCAGTGTTTTTAATCGTAGGATTAATATGTCGTCGTCTTTTGTATCTGCAGACAATATTTATTTTGAATTGCCTGTAAATTAGTTTGGAGTCAGAATCAATCCAAAACTTTTGTTTTTTTTTTCAACGATTTATACTCCCTCCGTATACTTTTTATTCTTTTATCGATTTGGATAGTAGCCATGCTGGAGCATTACCTCTTTTAGTTCATTATACTGAACCCAAATAGTTTCTCTGGCAGATATTTTATTTATCTCGTGAGAAACCAGAAATAAGTCGTCTTTTTTGGACGTAAAGATAGATGGCTTGGTTGAACTGCCAAGTGTGTTTTGAACTGTCGAGTGTGTTTTTGTTTGACGTAGCGTTTTTCTTTTCATCTAGTGACGCAGTTTACTTCTGTGTCACATATAGATTTTGGTCAACCGAAGCCTATGGCAAAAGACACTTACCACATAGTGGAATAAAACCCGGAAATACGTAATTGCAAAATGAACTTCTTAAACACACAACCTTATCTCCTGCACCAATATTCACACACAACTTACAATTCTCGCTGAAGTAAAGGCTTTCCTCAATATTACAATCACTTTCTTAGTGTGACTCTCGTGTAGAGGTAGCCATCATGTCTGATATGGTGTGGGATTGAAATGACAAAAGACATCTTGCTAGAAACGGAAGTGTCTCTATTGAATGCATATCTTCTTTCTTTGCCTTGAGTCTATAAACACGAGGTGAGAAACTTTCAAGCTGTTGAAAGTGGAAGACTACTCTACCTGCTCTGAACCTGACGCCAGTCCGGGACGCGAATTTTTTTCCCACGAGAGTTCTGGACACCAGTTATGAACTCATTCGCAGACAGCCAATCAGAGCTCAACGATCAAACTAATTTATGAGCGCATAACAAGTGATAGGTGATAAGATAAGGTCACTTGGGTAAGGAATGACTCTGTTTCCCTCTTTTAATAATGCTTGTTGTTCTTGTTCTTGTTTCAATTATGGCAGCCTCTGCGTAGTTATTTGTGTTGTTGTTTACTTTGTAAAGCAGTAAGGGGAGAGGGTTGCTAGCACATCACCCTCTACCCACATTTTTCCCATCCACATCTTTACCATAACAAAATCCGATAATAGGTATACATGCAAATCTATCTAATTGTCTGTTCTCTTCTAAAATCAGGCATAACTCGGCGATCGGTCGACTTACAACAGCGTTCTTCGTCTTGAGTTGACTTGATAGAGGGTGTTTGTTAACTTGACATGCTTAAGGTGAACTCTGATTGGCTGTATGCAAATGAATTCATTACTGGGGTCCGGAACTCTCGTCGGAAAAATTTCGCGTTCGGTATAGGGTTATTCCCCATGGACTACTGGTACTTATTTATTGCTGAGCAAACTGGAGCAAGCTAAATGAAGTACCTTGCTCAAGGATATAGCATGTTGCCTGATCGGAGAATCGAACTTACAACCTGATCGTCGTGAGTTCTCTCCACCTTAATCCCTGATTACAGTCATTGCTGTAGCGACCATGTAACTCTGGGATAGGGTGGGTGAATTGATTAAAGATCTCTGGGCCGTCAGTTAACCAACAAACCGGATGCCGTAGTTGCGTGGTGCCTGTACCTGTTTCAGTAGTGTTGGGTACCATGAAACACTCCATGTAGAAATTCCTGAGAAAGGGAAGTAGTTAGAGATGAAGACGAATTTGACGACGCTGAGAAGAATTAGGGAGTTCAGCTCAGGCGTAGTGCGCCGATCCTGTGAAAAAGTTGAATCTTAAAAATCCATTGCCATACAAAATGACAATATAGAGATTTTTAACGTCTGTGGCGGAAATTATCTGTGTAGGGGCAGCAACCAATGAGGAGAACTACTGGTTGATGTATTTGGGGATAGACGAAGGTTCCTTCTTCTCTTTATTTATACATGTGATTTACCCCAGATTTATTGTTACCATGCTGACCTATGTATAAAATACTGGATTTATCACACATACAATAATTACCTGCATAAGTGCTGACATAAAAATGCGGACGCATGTACATGTACACACTACAGATACATACAAACATATATGTATGCATCCTTGTATATATATATGCTATTATAAAAAGGGTAAAGAATTCCTTCGGTGAACATGAAATTGCACCTAGGAAGTTCCCTTCCAAGGCACAAATCCGAGCAAGACCAGCAGTTACCCATGCATACCAGCCTCCGCTCTCTACCGATGCTATCCAAGGAAAAGGTAAAGGCCGATACAGCTTAGCACTAGTGGTGAAACAACTGGAGCAACGTAAAATAAAGTGTTTTACTCAATAACACAACAACAGCCCGTTCCTTAAATCGAACACACTACCTCACGATTGTCATCCCGACATTCTAACCATTGAGCCATGCTCCTGCACATATGCTATTATATAGGTGTTAATATTTAAACGTGTGTATATTTGATAATAAACATTTAAATATTTGCTCACCAATTTGAGCTGAACCGAGCTTTTCAGGAAGTACGTATGTTGTTTGTGTTCGTGTGTCTGTTTGTTGGGTGTTTGTATATTTTATATGAGAAGCTGGAGGTGAATTATTGATATATGTATATGTATATGTATATGTATATGTATATGTGTGTGTATATATATATATATATATATCTATATATATATATATATATATATATATATATACTAATTAGCTGTGAACGTGATATCTAAGATGGTGGCGCTTGTGTCAGATGGCTGTGTGGGAAGAATTGAAGGTGGAAATAAAGTAGATGATGGTAGTAATGGTGGCGACGGTGTGGGTGATGATGACGGTTTTAGTGACGGTGGTGATGATGGTGATGATGACCAAGGAGGCGATAACAGTGGTAGTGGTGCTGGGGGTGATGATGGTGGTGGTTGTCATGGCAGGGGTGTTGATGGAGGCGATGAAGGTAGTGCTAATGATAGTAACGGTGGTGTTGTTGATGATGGCGATGGTGGTATTAATGGTTATGATGATGATGGTGTCGGTGATGGTGGTTTTAAGAATGGCAGAATGTTTTTTTACGTTTTGGTGTGTGTGTATATATACATATGCTCGCGCGTGTGTTTCAGTGCGTATATTACTGGCAGAGGTGAAGGCTGGGTCTTTCTATTTTGGCAGAGGTGGTAAGGCAGTGGTTGAACAGTGAAAAAGTTGGCAGATAATTCTAAGGCTGCTTTTTTCTTTGACACTCTTAGTGTTAACGTTGTTGTTGCTGTTTCCTGTGATCCGTTCCAACGAGGAATAGCTCCGTGTATACATTAAAGTAAGATCAGTGGCGATTGCGTACGTGAGCCATAAATGAGTTTAGTCACGAAGGAAGAACAGTTGGGGAACATCAGAACGATCAAACCGGGAGAGGGCGCTGGCCTGTTTCAATGCACTGATCCACATAACTTCACATTACTACGACGGACTAATAGGCGACGTGGTACAGAGGCAACATTTCGAGCAGTTGAACCGACCAGCCGGTTTCGATTCCTAGGTGAAGCAGCTATTTATTTCACCCTATTAGTGTCCTCGAGAAAGGCATAAATGCCTCGAACTTTCATAATCAATTTCTTGATAATCATCTTTCATTAGACTGCGGCCATGCTGGGGCACTGCCTTGACGATTTCAGTCGAATATATCGACCCGGGACTTATTTAAAAGCTCGGTGCTTATTCCATCAGTCACTTTTTTACTGAACCGCTAAGTTACAGGATGTAAAGAAACCAATACCGGTTGTCCAGTGGTGGGGGAGGAGGTAAAGACAACGGCACACACACAGACGCACACGCATACACACACTTACACATACGCACACAAACACACACACACACAAACATGCACACTCACGCATATTATACGACGATCTTTTTTCAGTTACTTTCCACCAGATTCACTCAAGGCTCTGGTCAGTCCGGGACTTTAGTAGATGACACTTGCCCAAGGTGCCACCCTGTGGGACAGAACCTAAGACCAAATGGTTGGGAAGCAAGCGTCTGAAGCATACAGCCACGTTTGCATTTACTTTTACTTGTTCAACAAGAGACTGTGGCAATGCTGGGGCACCGCCATAAATATAAGAAATGGTTTTCTTAAATAACATAACACAGGAGAATTATATAATTGGTACAGCATCGAAAAATGCCTTGCGGTAATTCATCTGGATATTTACTATTCTGAGTTCAAAACCTGCCGAGGTCAACTTTGTCTTTCATCCTTTTTGGAGTCGATAAGATAAATACCAGTCATGTACACGGGTCGATGGTACTCACTAACCTCACCTTCTCAAAATCGCTTGACTTCTAACTAAATCGGAAACCACAGTTTTATTATGATATGATGATGGATCGGTAGAATCGGTAGCGTATCAGGAAAAAATGCCTTATGGTGTTTGTTTCGGCTCATTATATTTTAAGTTCAAATCCTGCTGAGATCAATTTTGCGTTTCATCCTTTCGATATTGATGAAATAACGTACCAGTCAAGTACTGGAGCCCATGGTATCGACTAGTTCCTCTGTTCAAAACTTCTAGCCTTGTGCCTGTAGACTGGAGCACAATAGTTGGGCCCATTGATGGTCAGGGTGAACTTGGATCCGTGGGGTTCCTTGCTTGACCCTATATGGAGGTTCTGTATCATGAAGCTTGCCTCATTCATGTGTTCACTTATTTTGCATAGTATGTACACTTTTTACATCATTTTCCCTTTTCTCCCTTTCTTTCACCTCAACTTTTATGTAAATCCCACAGCCAAATTGTAATCTTTCCTTGTAGTGTCCACCACATTTGATGCACCTGTAGCAAATAAAAAAAATCATCATCATCATCATCACCATCATCATAATTATTATTATTATTATTATTATTATTATTATTATTATTATTATTATTATTATTATTATTATTATTATTATAACCACCGACATATGAACTCACTCAGTTTACATTAGGTTTTACAACACAAAGGATTTCATGTTTTCCAGCTCTAAAATTCCGTTCTCTTCGTTTCCTGATCGTTATGACTTGAAAGACTTACCACTTCCTTCACTAATATCTTCTAACCCTACAGACATGACACATCAATCAGACGACAAATAACTGATTTGTTTATCTTTTACAGTAACGTCAGATCAAATGGGGAATTGAATTTGTTTAGATTCTGACTGAGATTTATTCACAAGCAACATCCTAGTTTTAGCAGCTGACCCAATCGATGCATTGTCGGACTATCGACTACGGTGTCAGTAGTTCGTATCATATCACCAACGTTTAGTTATACCTACGAGAAAAATATTTAACATTTAACCATTCGCCCTGACTCCAAATAAACATTATACGTTGGTCACCCCATAGTTCCCATCAATATCATATAATCACCCCATCACTATCATATAATTAATGAGTTTTAGTATGGAGTTTTGTTGTGTTTTCTTTAACAAGAGTCCACAATATTACGTAGGTTGCGTGTGAAGACAAGAATAGCCACAGTAATATTTGAGTTTTCATATATTTTATAAACCTGCATCGCTAATATTCACATGTGTACATATAAATAATTTAATGGAACAATGTTCATGAAACAACGAACATAATACTAAGGAATAATACAATGTGCTAGATGATATGCAAGTGGTGCCAAATATTGTTTCAGTGGATCCAGTTGTCCCCCACATTTGCCGAAACGTAAGTGGAAGCGAGAGATTAACTCACTGAGCAAAGTGACATAGTTGCATCTAGATGGGTGAGTGACTCTAGTCTGAAGTTGAACTTGCCAGCTTTTTATTACCATAAGCCAAATTTTTGAGAACCTTCGTTCAAGATATTTGGCAGGAAAACTCGCACACTTTCTTTGAAGTTCATCACATCAGCCATAATAATAAGAATATCAAGCCATATTCACGTTTGCATTAATGATTTTATGGTAACACTTTTCCTTTTACGATGATACAATAGGTCGTGGTCCTGAACTGGGGAAGTCTGAGAGCTTTGGTTCGAAACTCAGGAGAAGCCTTGTGTTATATTATGATTAGTTTGTGAGTTTAATCTCATATATAAATGGAGAAAGCAACGGGAAGTTACTCCAGAATTTAATTTCAGATTAGAATCGTCTGTCGTGGCGATTTACGTTAAATCTAGTTACAAGTTAGCTATGTTGGTCAATGTATTAGTTCATCGCAACGTATTTTACTAATCTAAGAAAGAGTCCAATATTAATTTTTAGAAAAGGTCTACACAATTTCTGGGGTAGATAATTATTAACTGGAAATATCAATGTCTATTAGGATTGTCTTCTATTTCTTCTGTTTGGTCCCACATAAGTAAATGGAAACGTGTTACTGGCGAGTGGACAGCAGAATGTTTCAGCCCATTGGTTCCTAACAATCAAATGGAGCAGGGCTCATCTAGCCCTGCTGTTTTCGAAATGCTATTTCTATTGGGGATTGAACTCGGAACCTTCGAGTGATCTTATTCCCCTAAATTATGGCGTATACCACACGGCTATGAAGACTACCAAAAGAACTTGCACGGTGGATCTATTTCAATTTGAGTTTTCCTCCATCTATTCTCTGTTTAGCGGCTTGCAGTATTCTTTTTCAGCTCTAGCTATCGTCTCTCTTAGCTGATAGCTTCATTGAGCTTTTTTTTAGCTGCCTCTGACAGGCGTTTCCCCATTTTATGTTTTATATAATTTCGAAATGTCCATGGCTCTTCCCAGTAGATGGGGGGGGGGGGGCTGATTCCGCTATGAGAAACGGAAACACACTAAGGTAGAGAACTTAGATTGCCAACAGACTTTTGTGGTGAAATACTGGTGCTTTGATATATAGAACAAACTTCTGAATCTCCCTTTATGTTCTTCCTTACATAGTTGTGATGCAGGTGCTTATGCAAATGTGGTTAGTATTTCATTAACATCTGTTACAACGAGGTCGATGTAAAGTAAATATATAGTCTGACCTTTAACCACCGCGGGAAATTGCCTTTCTGGTGACTTGTCTTGCCACTTTCTCAATGTTTAGTAAAGATTAATGAGATACTCAACTTTACTTTCTCTTTTTTCTTACTGATCTTTAATCAGTCCATTTCTTTTGCAGCATTTCCTTTCATTTTTTTGTTTTTGTCATCTAAATCGACATTATCTTCTTTTGAAGAGATAAAAGTATTTGTAAAGCTATTCTTGTAATTTCGGAACATTGTGTTTTATGGAAATTGCTTGCCTTTTCTTGAACCTTCTTATCTCTCTTATATTATGTCTTCATGTGTAGCAGAACCAGTTTTGTTTCTTTGAGCTCTTGTTCTTTGGTTTCATAGTTTTTGTGTTACTTTATTCCAATTTTTGGTGGGTTTCACATATTCTAATTTTGTCTTTTCTTTGGGACAGTTGAAATAGTTGACAATTATATCTTCTTCATATGTTCGTATGAAAAAAAAAAAAAACTCTTCAGCCTACGAAGCCCAGCTTCTGGAAGGCCAGTAGAAGAATTAGCTTATTTTTTTGACAAATGTGGGGGACAATTGGATCCACTGAAACAATATTTGGTGACGATGCTAATAATAAGGATGTCTTCTTAAAGTAATAATTTGTTTGTCATTTTATTTTGAGATCGCTGCATGTGTTACCATGTTTTTGTTATGAGATTTGTGGTGGGTGACATGGATTTTAACGAGCAAAGTAATATAATTTCAAGCTAATTACGATGCGTTTCTCTCATACCCTTAATCCATACAAACCCATCTCTATTTCCAAGCTTTATATTTTTAAATAATATTTGTAATTCTTTTGTGAAAGTTTTATAAACACTGATGTATATTAATCTGCTTTTGCTTTAGCAGACATCAGCACACATCAGTAAATAATTTGTTTGCTGGATTTTAAAAACAAGAGCCCCCAGTCTTATCTAGTTCATTAATCCAGGAGTAGCTTAGACTGCTGAGACCCAGCCAGGTGGAAACATCGAAGTATCACAAAGTCCTCTTGCCCTAATGAAACGAATGCATCGTAAACAAACATCGTCTGATTAGACAAATTTTTCTCCAAAGGCGAAATACGACAGCAATTAACACATTTATTTTCAAATCTGCAAGAATACATCAATAATAAGAATGATGGAAAACGGTAAATTGCTTATCGTTTAGCCCCAGTTCAGTTCTGTTCGAGCAGACTTATGATCAAAGGTGTTTTCCAAATCTATATCATCTAGAATTACATTACCTAATCTCCGGTTGTGATATGGCAGGGTGTGATATGTGATAAATTGGGTTGCTATTTCTAGTATGATAATCAACCGCTTAGTGGCGCTAATTTTGCTTGTGTCGTAGTGAACTTGTAAAATAATGCTACCTGGTCATGGACAACATCAGATACCCAGGAGATCAAAATTGCAAGTAAAACATTCATCTCCAATATGAAGAATGTAAAACTGTGAAGTGTAAACATGACACACTTTCACAACTGTCTAATGTATCTAATAAATTTAACTGTCATTGCGATTAGTGTGTAGGGGCATCCCCCTTACTAAAGTTCAGTAGAAAACCAATCTATGTTCAATTATGATTAATTTAATTACAATTAATTTACAAACGCAGTGGCGATTAATATTTATGAGAACATACCATAAAGTTGGTTAACTTGCAGTTTGGGATTTAAAAAAAAAAATTGGAAGATAATTGGAAGTAGCGACAGTAACATGCATAATTTCATAGAATACGTAGAGCGAACTGGTGAAATCATCTAATATTAATTTTATTAACAGAACCCCATCATTATGCCTCATCTACAGGCTCCTAATAGTATAGTACCTTCTTGTGATATCGTATTTCAGAAATAACAGATAATGACCATTAAAAATATGATTTTCATCTTATATATGTAAGCTTTCTCATATTATATAAAATATAAGTACGTTCTATACAATAGCTATATTACATAGATTTGTTTGCATGAAATTATAAAGGCTATCACTGTCTTAATTTCCAGTTAATTTACTTTCATTTTTTGAAACTTCTAAACTGTATCTAACTGTGAAATTTTGTATAGGCGCAGGAGTGGCTGTGTGGTAAGTAGCTTGCCTATCAACCACATGGTTCTGGGTTCAGTCCCACTGCGTGGCACCTTGGGCAAGTGTCTTCTACTATAGCCTCGGGCCGACCAAGGCCTTGTGAGTGGATTTGGTAGACGGAAACTGAAATAAGACCGTCGTATATGTTTGTATGCGTGTTTGTCCCCCCACCATCGCTTGACAACCGATGCTGGTGTGTTTACGTCCCCGTAACTTAGCAGTTCGGCAAAAAGAGACCGATAGAATAAGTACTAGGCTTACAAAGAATAAGTCCTGGGGTCGATTTGCTCGACTAAAGGTTGTGCTCCAGCATGGCTGCAGTCAAATGACTGAAGCAAGTAAAAGAGTAAAAGAGAGAAAAAGAGTATAATACTGTGTTATGTTTAATTTTAATTCATTTATAAATGCAATGACAGTCTATGTCTGAGTATACACCGAAGTAGTTAACTATAAAACTGTCTATTTATACTCAATACGGTCTTGCAGATTTGAACGTGAATATCAAATCGCTGTTCGAATCTGCCCGAACGTATTGCGAATAAATAGACGCGTGATTATTTTGGTTCTCGTTACACTACGTGCACCCAATGAATTATTATGTTTAATTACAGTTAAACACAGTGGCAATTAATATCTATGCAATATCTCATACTACTATGTTATGTTTGATTACAATTATATCGATGCAATTTCTCTTGAGACGAAGAAACATTACAGTTGCAGTTGGTTAGCCTTGGTATTTGGTTTTGGTCGTAACATTTAGATAACTTCTGGCGATTATAATTTAGCTTGTTTTTAGTAAAGTTCCTTGTTGAAGAACAGTCATAAACAGCAATTTTGGGGGAAGAGGGCTGCATGAGACATGGCTCATCATCATGTGAGCCGCACTACTAAAAACAATCCATGTTAATGACAGGTTTTCAACAGGTGCTAGAATCGTTTATGTTGGATTTTAATAAATAGATGGATACTGAGCGAAAGCTCATCATTTAGGTTGAAGGTTGAATTAAATGATTTTTTGTCCCTTTTTCCATTTTCCTTTTGGGAGATGGTGTTGTGTGAATTGTATATTGAACTTCTTTCTCTATATCCACTTTTGTGTATTGCTTTATTGTCAGGTGTTGAAATTTCGTTGCATATCGAGCTATTGGAAGGTAAATCTGAGAGTCTTAATGAAGTGTTCTTAATGAGATTTTTCATTATACTTTGAGAGTGATTGTAGACTTTTTTTTATCCGCACTAGTACATTAGTATGTAAAGTGCAAGTATTAAGCCTGCATATAGCTTTGGCCGCCAATCGTTCATTTTCTTTTCTTTATTCTTTTTTGTCAAAATGATACAAATTACATTGTGTAACACGATTTTTGTCCTTGAGTAGAAACTGTTATTTCCTATTTGCTTACCCCTAGAAAGTATGAAAAATGACTGACATTTTCTTCAGAATTTGCTCTTGTTACATTTATTATAATCCTGAGGAACCCCACTCAACACATGACTATGATGTTTCCCCACTACTGTTGCTCAGCCATTAAGGGACATGCTCAAGTGATTAAAGTCAAGCAAATGACAGGCAAATCTGTGGTATTAAGCAGAATATTTGCTATAACGATATTTCTGCTTCAGCAACTCAGTGGTGAATTTGTCTAAAATGTAATGGAAAATAGATCAGTTTCAAAACATTGATATGCAGCTAACAAAATCAAAGTCTGAAGGGAATAGTTATTTCCTTTGATTTTTAGATAGAATCAAATAGGAAATAACAATCACTGTCCAAAGAGATAAAAAAAATTTAATATTTTGTTACACATGTTATAGATTTGGCCAATCGACACATTTGTTTAAACGAAGTTGTTCCCCAATGACGAAATACCAGTGATTAGTATATTTACGCTCAAATCTGACGGAATGTATTAAGAATGAATATGTGTCATCGTTCAAAATTTCGCTGTTCGCCGTGAGATTAAAACATAAAAGTGCACGATTACGTTGCAAATTTACAGACACTAAACATTTACCTACTTTAACTACTTCAACATAAAAGTAATATTCAGAATTTAAAAATTAAGTAGCAGGATAATGTAAAATACCCGGTCTCTTTTATCTACAGATTTCGTTTTCCCTTTTTTTTCTTTGCATCTGATATATTATATTTATATTACATTCTAATGCTAAGACTTAATGTGGAATTCATAATTATGCAAATATATCAACAGTTTTAAATATATAAAATTAAGATATTATTTCTGATGAATTGCGACTAAAAATTATGTAGTTTATTTTGATTGACTTGTAATTTTGTTATTAGAAGCGTCATTTTACTGGAAAGATTGCAATCATGACAAAGAGCGGTTAAGAAGTTGGCTTAGTAATACAGTGGTTCTACTTCAGTGTGGAACATTGAAAGAAACACTTTCTATCACAGTACAACCTTTGGACCGCCAGTAAAAACAGATTTGGAGAGTGAGATTTGGCTGGCGGATACCGAGCAAAAACTCATTTCATTCATTCACACGCGCGTGCATGTGATATTATAAGCTTAAATCTTTTAAACGGTCACCGTGTATTGGCTGAAGAAAATAGTTTAATATTGGAGCCCTCGACAGAAAAAAGTAAGATTTTCCGTCGAGGGTTTATATGCCCCACTATCACACTATTTTCTTTAGTCAATTTATGGTGATTACTTAAAAGCTTAAGCTTATAAGATATTATTATTATTTACAGAATTAAAGCGGTGAGCTGGCAGACTCGTTAGCACACCAGGCGAAATGCTTGGCGGTATTTCGCCCGTCGCTACGTTCTGAGTAATATCTTCCCCATCTCTAAACATTTCCTCTCATACTCTTATACAATATCCCCTCTATCTCCTCCGTACTACTTATACTCCGCACACCGATGTTCCCTGTGTGTTGGTCCCAATACATCTCCAACACCATCCATTACTCTCTTTCTCTCTCTCTCTCTCTCTCTGACTGTCTTTATATCTTTCTCTCTAAGTCTTTCCCACTTTCTTTGTCCTACCGGCGTAGCCAAAGTGTCTCCTCTATAGTATACGCTAATCTCTTTGTTATACTCTAATCTCTCCTCTGTTATACTCTAATCTCTCCCCTGGCACACAGCCACTTCTCTCGGTTCCACTCCCTCTCTCAGCTGTGAGATATTATTTGTCTTGCAAGCTAATTAGTGACACCGCTGGTGCCGCGTAAAATGCACCTGTGCTAGGGTCACGTAACAAAACACTTGTGCTGGTGCCACATTAAAGGCACCGAGTACACTATGCAAAGTGGTTGGCGTTTGGAAGGGTATCCAGCCGTAGAAACCATGACAAAACAGACAATTGAACCTGGTGCATCCCATCGGCTCGCCAGCTCCTGTGAAAATGTCCGACCCATCTCAGCATGGAAAACGGACGTCAAATGAAGATGATAGGGATGATATATATATATATATATATATATATATATATATACACATACACCCAAAGAAAATTCTTTAACATATCTTTGATGATTCCTTACAATTGTTTCTGTACCAACCTTACTTGCAACGCCAGTTTAGGCAAAAATTCGAAGTGATAAATTTACGTAATGTTTACAGTTTTAGACATTAGAGAGGCACACTTCATCAGACTTGCATTACAGGTGTGCTGTCACAACATAGTGCACGCGCGCGCGTGTGTGTGTTTCAAACAAAGATGGAGATAAGAATTTACACTTAACCTTACATGTATTTCATTAATGAAAATTTGTTATGCAAGCTAGAAAGCATCATGAAATCACCAGAGATTGATTGTATAACAAACGGAAAAATAACCTTAAGCGATTATGTAGATGCTCCTTTATTAACACAACGTGTCTAGCTGATATAGATTGACGTCACTTAAATCGGGAGTAAGGTAGAAATATTGTTAGGAAGCGATACGGTAGGATAGTATCATTTGCCACAAAACCACTCTAATTCTCTCTCTCTCTTTCTCTCTCTCTCTTTCTCTCTCTCTCTCTCTCTCTTTCTCTCTCTCTCTCTCTTTCTCTCTCTCTCTCTCTCTCTCTCTCTCTCTCTCTCTCTCTCTCATACAGAGATACTAACAAATGCACACAGCACACATCAAAAAGGGGTTGGATATAAGAGGCGGTGTGATAAATAAGGCACATATACGGGCCAGATAATTTGCGCGCGCGCGCGTTTAAAACTATATATATATACACACACACACACACACACGTAGATAAGCTTTGTAATAAGGATATATATATTTGTGTCAGTGTGTAATAGAATTTAATAGGAGTTTCACCTATTTCTCTTCCTTACGTCACTTCAGTTACGTTCACACATCTCTTTACCCTCGCATCGACTACAACGAGCCGTCCTTCTCTCTCCGAAACATCTCATCCCTTGGAAATCCCTCCCTGCTCGTTTTTCTTTGCTCCTGCCGCTGTCAACTTACAGCGGTGCTATAGCAATTTTGACCATATAGATCTCACTCGTCTGAGACAACCGGGAAGAGGCCGTGGAAACAGCCCCTTCAACTTCTACTGGAGTCAAATAACGACAGCAACAACAACAGCACCAACAACAACAACAGCAAAAACAATAACAAGAACAACAACAACAAAACAACATCAACAACAACGTCAGCAAGGGCAATAACATGAATCTATGACATCTAGAAAAGCTGGTAACATAAGGCAATGGGCCACTACACGCTGACACAAACTTTATACAGCTTCACAAAAGGAGTTTCAAGAAGACATCGAAAAAGCGCCAACACAAAATTGTAGCCAGTGACTTTTCTTTCGTTGATTGCTTCTTTCCTTCGTGGGTATACTGGCCAAGCTGGAGTAAGAAAAGGAATAGGAACTGGAATTGTATTGGTATTTGTATTTTCCCCAATGATAAAACTGAAGTTTCTTAATCTTATTGTTCCGGTTTCAGTAAGACTGAACCTGGAACAACAAGGGCCGACCAAATCCTTGTGAATGGGTTTGGTAAATGGAAGCTCTTTGTATTTGTTACCCACCACAGCTTGATAACCGGTGTTAATTTGTTTATGTCATTGTTGCTTAAGCGGTTCGGCAAAGAAGGAACGGATAGAATAAACACTAGATTTACAAATAAATAAATAAAGTACTGGAGTTGATTTGTTCAACTAAACTCTTCAAGGCTGTACCCCAGCATGGCCGCAGTCCAATGACTGAAACAAGAAGAAAATAAAATGAAACCTGTTTCGCAGACTCGACCCGCTGGAATCATAATTCTTCCTGTTTGGCACACGATACCATGTGCTAAGCGGTGAGATAAGATTATTTGTTCCGTCTTAAGCACAAGCCCTTTCGGTAGAAGGAGAGAGAAGTGAGAGCTATAATGGAAGGAGGAGTGTAGGATATAGTTGAAGGAGGAGTGTGAGGTAGAATCAAAGGAGAAGTGTATAGGTTATAGTCGAAGGAGGGGATGTGGGTTATAGTCGATGAACTCAACAGTATTATATTACTGGAATATTTTATAGACTCTGGAATGATGGAAATAAATTCCAATCCCAGCGGGATTTCGAGTCAAAGACGTGAGACAGCAAATGAAATACCGTTATGGTATCTTACTTAAGATCTTAGACTTAAGTTCCGTACTTAAGATACCATTGCGATATTTAATTTAATTGTCTTGTAAGTAGATGTAGAATCACTGCTTGGCTAAAGTTTCCTTATAAATGTGTGTTCTTGCAAAAAGAACATGATTTCTACATAACTGATTGTGCCATGTTGCAGTTATTTTTATGTTCTTGGCAAATTAACTAAATTTGTTTCAATTTTTTTTTTTTGTCTATAACAGCGAGTTGTAGGTTTGTGATACGGATTCAATTTTCAGCAGAAGCCATATAATCTGTAACAATCTACTATAATCTGTATAGCGCCCTAGTTTAGAGAATTTAAAAAATTTCTTCGAGAATCTTTGGTTTTAATTTTGTGATTTATGCTGTAAAAAGAGTCACAGGTTGATGACTAATTAAAGTATTGAACAATCGAACCGAAACAACGGTTAATAGTCTGATCGTTATACTCCGTCACTGAACAGTGTAATGTGGCTAAGGTTGACCGAGCCATAAATATGGATCTATTCCATCTCATTCACAGATTTTTTAATAATTTTTTTAAAACTAAACAGTTTGAAACTTCGAATACTGGTAGAATTTCTCACGTAGAACACGGTTTACTCTGAACGTTTTTGATAAAATTTCATATTTTAAAAGTTATTTTGTGTTAAAGTTGTCGTATTTGGGTAATTTCAACCAATCAACGACGTGTATTCGATGGAAGAAATCTACTGCTGTTTACGATAGTGATCGAAGAGGAACAACTTCCGGTTCATCTCTACTAAATGTCACCACTCTGTTCGTAGAATCAACACCATCGAAGAATCAACACCAAGAAGGAAGAAATATTATTTACATATTTTTATTCTTTTGCCCGACATCGGTGTTTTATCCACACATAAAGCGCGCCGGTGTTTAAATGACCTATAGAACAACGAGTCCGTAGCTAGCTTTTTTGTTGTTGACGTATATGTAGTTTGAAAATGCCTTATTTTACAACTATGAAATTTATTGTTATTGTCATGATTTTATCTTACTATAATCAACAACAAACACATTAAAATAAAAGTCTTTATTAGATTAAAAATAACATTATCAAAACATGAAAGTAAAACAAAACAAATAGCGGCTTATACACAGGAAAATACGGTAATTGTAGTGGCAGTGACAAGTTCGCTTGCTGGTTGTTAGTTGATAGTGTAGAAGGGAGGGAACGGGTAAGGAATGCACGGTGCTGAGTAGAAAGGAAGAAAGAATTAAGGTGGCATCGTCTTCGCTCTCCATACAAATAAAACAGGGTAGTGACATTTAGTAGAGATAAGGAGATAAACAGATATGTGCTGTTCTGGATCCTGGACATGCGCTTTTGTATTAACTTTTAGTCAAGCATTAAGTTGCTATTACAATGAAGGTCTACTTTATAGTCTACTTTTAACTGTTTGATGTGTCATCATCATCATCATCATCATCATCATCATCATCATCATCATCATCATCATCATCATCATCATCATCATCATCACCACCAGTGCATTGGTCTAAATACCTTTGTAGCCTTTCTCCTGGCACTTTACGTTCTGAGTTCAAATGCTGTCGAGGTCATTCTTTCGGCCGTCTATATAATAAAATGAAATACCATTCAAGTACTGAAACATGATATCGATTAACCACCACCCCCTCAAAATTACTGGCCTTGTGACAAAATTAGAAAGCATAATTGGCAACGGTATGCTTCCTGTTGTAATTGCTGTTAACAGCGTTGTTGCTGTCAGTGCTGTTATTGTTGCAGCTTTTGATGATGCTTCCGGTTCAACCTTCGAAACTGCTTTTCTATCCTATCTGAATGAGAAATGTCAAGATATACTCTTCTCATACACAGGCACGCACACGCACATTCACATAAACATAGACACACACGTATTCGTGTGTCTGTATACGTATGTATGTATGTATGTATGTATGTATGTATGTATGTATGTATGTATGTATGCATGTGTGTGTATGTATATGTATATTATATTATAGGATATTATATTATATACAATATATATGCATAGAAATCATGTATCATACATCATATATGTGTGTGTATATATATATATATATATATATATATATATATATATATATATATTATGTATATATTTGCTCTTTTACTCTTTTACTTGTTTCAGTCATTTGACTGTGGCCATGCTGGAGCACCACCTTTTAGTCGAGCAAATCAACCCCAGGACTTATTCTTTGGAAGCCTAGTACTTATTCTATTGGTCTCTTTTGCCAAACCGCTAAGCTACGGGGACATAAACACACCACCATCGGTTGTCAAGCGATGCTGGGGGGACAAACACAGACACACAAACATATACACACACATACATACATATATATACAAATGTACGACAGGCTTCTTTCATTTTCTGTCTACCAAATCCGCTTACAAGGCTTTGGTCAGCCCGAGGCTATAGTAGAAGACACTTGCCCAAGGTGCCACACAGTGGGACTGAACCCGGAACCATGTAGTTGGTAAGCAAGTTACTTACCACACAGCCACTCCTGCGCCCAAATTTTAAAAAGGGAGTAGCAGATACTTTGAATCCCCAACTGTATGAATGTTTGACGAACAAATCTGAAACTAATCTAGTTACTATCCTTGATATGTTTGCTTTGAGAAAAATAATATGAAGAAAGTCTATTTTGGAGAATAATGCTCCCAGAAATCAGACCAATTCACAACAATTAGTTTTGCCAGAATAGTACAAAATATATAGCCTTCAACCAGGTATGCTTGAATTTTTTTTATTGTGTCATAGTAGACCAGGCTCCAAAAAGATTTTAATATTTGGAAGAGTGAGCTGGCTCCAACATTTAGTGTCATCTGATATGTGGTTTGCAGAGAGCACATTCAGTGTTGCTTTAAACGTCTTTTCTTAAATTTATGTGAATTTGGCATCGCTTTACAACTGATGTTGGTGTGTTTACGCCCCCCCCCGTAACTTAGCGGTTCGGCAAAAGTGACCGACAGAATAAGTACCAGGTTTACTAAGAATAAGTCTGGAGTCGATTTGTTCGACTAAAACCGGTGCTGCAGCATAACTGCAGTCATATCACTGAAACAAGTAAAAGAATAAAAGATATATATATATATATATATATATATATATATATATATATATATATATATATATATAAGGAATTCTCGATCGGTGTTTTGGGGCGATTATAGCCCTTGTGAGTATATATCTTTTACAATTATGCGCTTTGACTACAGCATTAGAGCATTTTAGCTCTTATTTCTAGCAATGTAGGTGTTTCTAACACCCTAGTCATTTTTAGTGACAATTATAGTTTTCCTTTTTGGTAAGGTATTGCACACTGATATCTATAACTTTATATATATATATATATATATATATATATATATCTGTGTGTGTGTGTGTGTGTGTGTGTATGTACACACACGCGTGCGGATGTATGTATGTATATATGTATGTGGGTATGAAAATGTTGCCTGTGCGAGTGTATTTTCATACGCCAATACATTCCTGTGTCCGTCTTCTTCCAAACTTGTTGACAATTTGTAACATTATCCAATCACAAAATACTACACTCCCACGTGAGCTGGACAAAAGAAACCGAAAGGACCAATCATTATTAATTGAATTCCAATGAAAATTACGCCTCACCCTTTCTCCTGTCACTCGGCGTTTTCATTATTTCCTTGTTACGTTGGTTTCTTGTTTGCTGCAGTTCTTTTTATATCGTGGCCACCCCTACCCATTGGCGGAATTGATTAAAGAAATGAACTCTCCATCTATTTTCCCCACTTTTATGTGTGTGTGTGTGTGTGTGTGTGTGTGTACATATACACACACATCTATATCTATTATCTGTATATATGTGTATGTGTGTGTGTATATATATATATATATATACGTACCTCTGTATACACACATATATATACATATATACATATATACATATATACATATATATATATATATATATATATATATATATATATATATATATATATATATATATGAGTGTGTGTATACGCACACACACATTCATATATGTGTATAAATGTATACGTACATATGTGTGCGTGTGTGTGTATATATGTTCTTTTATATATATATATATACACACATGTGTGTATATGTGTATGTGTATATATAAATGCAGTGGTGCAAATTTCGTTTAATGTTTAACCGATGACAGGAAGGCGGCGTTGTTAGAGAAAATTCGGCGGATACACAAAAATAACACGGGTAACTTAGATTAGGGTTAAGACCTTGTCGCGGGCGTCTTTTATATTTCGTTTCCCATTTTATACGTCTCAGCTACTACTACTACTACTACTACTACTACTACTACTACTACTACTACTACTACTACTACTACTACTTTCAATGGCGGATGTATCATCATTAAGTTGTGATATTATTGTTTTATTTAATAACATTCACTAAGTAACGTACACACACACACACTAGTGTGTATACTTTTGTTTCGCAAGTTTCCTGATTTGAAATATTGCATTCAAGGAGATATTGTCCCATTTACTTGAACTCGCTGCGACAATCTGTCATGCCAAGCATTGAAGAGGAGTTTGAGGATGTGCAGTTTATTTCCAGCAAGATGGGGGCTTTCCATAGATTTTGCTTCACAGCTAAATTGTACGAAAACTTTCAGTAAAACACCTTCCACATTCACCCGACGTCTCATACCACTAGACAATTTTTATGGGGATACTTAAAAGATCAAGTTTATAGTACAAAACCGACAACAGTCGATAGAATGAGAGAAGCCATTGAACAAGAAGGTACACAAATCCTGAATAAAATGTTTCTTGATATTTGTTATTCCATTGCTTCGCGTTGTCAACAGAAACTGGACTAGTAGTCATCAATTTGAAAACAAATTCTGTCTGTATGGCTTATGAAATTTTGAAGGTGAAATATATTTTAATAAACAATGTCTCTACACATCGTTCAATGTGTGCATACGTAGTTTCCGGACATTTTTAGCAGGTGTAAACACATGGACAGGATTCTTTTATGGAACTGGAAGACACGACCCACTCCGGATTGAGTTGCTGTCTCGCAGACTTTGACATATTTTCTGTTATTCTATGCTATACTAGTTGTATTTAGTATTTAGTTGTATTTCCAATCAAGGAAGACGAGTATCTCAATTTTCTTGATTTCATTTTTTTTCCTCATTCCATTTTTTTGCACCAATCTTCTTCACGGTTTTTCCACGTGTTTTTCTTATTTATTCACTGTCCAGCGTCCTTGGCTTTAAAAAATATATAACGCATAAATAGGGCCTGAAAGATTGCTTGGAGATACATGGCGTATTTTATAAATATGCCTGTTCAAGTATCATAACAGCATGAAATTACTAGGAGCACTTCTGGTTTTATATATATATATATATATATACATATATATAAGGTGGTTGTCTACTCTTTATGCAAAATTTGACCACCTCCTGTACCTACACCTTAAAACCACCGTGGCATCTGATGTGGCTTTTTAAACCAGACAATGTTCTGAAAAGACACTCACATAGATTGCATATCTGATTTGGACCACCAAGAGCTGCAGATCAGTTCTGATCTTTGTGGGTCTTAAAATGTCTTTTGAGGCCTCCTTTAAATTTGCAAACCTTCTGGAATGCATTGCATTCAAAGGTGTATACAGACATATAGGCAGAATAGTTGGTGGAGGTTCGTTTTCCAAGCGTTCGCTGATGAGATTTGAGCCCAGCAAAAGAAAGGCATGGTTTGTCACAAGCAGTGCACACAAAAAGGTCATTTTGATTCACCTTCTCGATCGTTACATTCTTCCTTAAATCTCTTTTGAGTCTTACATGCATTATCCTGGCCTCTTCAAATGCTTTTACTCCACTCCACACTTTTGTGCGCCATCCAGCTCGATCCAAAGCAAGGGTTTCTATGTCCTCTGGATCCATTCCAAGTGACTTCATAGTGGTCCTTATGCCGTCCTTAAACCTTCTTTTAGGTTTACGCCGATAGCGTTTCCCCTCTGCAAGCTCACCATAAAACAGCTGTTTGGGCATGTGTTTATCCGCCATTCGAACAGTATGGCCTCACCATCTCATTTGGTTTCTCAAAATCATAGCTTTAATTGAGGTGATGCCTGCAGATGCAAGGACATCTGTGTTTGGAGTTAAAGAACTCCATTTAATGTTTAAATGCGATGAAGCATTTTTGGTAGAATTGTTCTAACAATTTAAAATGTCTTTTATAAGATGTCCATGTTTCACAAGAATACAACAGGGATGGTAAGATAAATGATTTGTAAAGAGCTAACTTTATATTGCTATTTATATGTCGCTTGCGCCAAACGCGTAACTCCAAACCACCAAATGCTTTTGCTGCCCTTTTAATTCGCAGCTGTATTTCTGTATCAAGATTTCCATCATTTTATACACAGCTTCCAAGTTAGATGAACGAATCAACAACCTCAAGTAACTTACCCATAACAGAAATTTTAGGTGGGTTACAAACAGCACCACACGCAAGTTGATGCATTACAACTGCTTTGTTTTTTCAAGTTCATGGTCAAGCCAAAAATAATCAAAAGCTGAGTCAAATGCAGATACAAGAGATTGCAGACCTGTTTCAGAATGACTGACAAGATCGCAATCGTCAGCATATAAGAGTTTCCAAATGAGTGAAGTAAAAACCTTCGTTTTGAATTTCAGTCTGGTCAGATTAAAAATATACTTTGTTCGACGTTTTACGTAAATACTCTCCTCGGAGTTTTTGAAAAGCGTGTGACAACACAACTGCAAAGTATATTGCAAAGAGGCTGGGTGCATCAAGGTCTCCTTGCTTTACTCCATTTTCCACGGCAAAAGATTCAGAGAGCCTACTACCAAAATTAACTTCAGCTTTCATATCTTGATGCAATGCCCTGATCATGTTTACAAATCTTTCTGGGCAACTTATTTTCCTTAGAATTAGCCACAGAGCATCTCGATTAACAGTATCGAATGCTTCGCTCAAATCAACATAGCAATGGTATAAGGCAAGATTCTGTTCAATTCACTTTTCTTGCAATTGTCTGATAGTAAAGATACAATCAGATGTGCCCCTGGAGGAACGAAAACCACACTGAGACCCAGACACTATATTTTGAAATATGAAGGTATTTAAAGGTTCTAACAAAATGTGGGCAAGTACCTTTCCAACCATAGACAAAAGCGAAATCCCACGAAAATTATCACACAGATCCTTTGGAGCCCGATTTATACAAGGAGACTAAAATGGCATCAATCTAGTCTTGAGGCACTTTCTCTGTTCTCCAACAGTGACAAATTAATATATTTAAAAGTTCAAACATTTTGTCACTCCCATATTTCAAGACTTCTGCACAGATTCCATCACAGCTAAATAAATGTCATTTTGAGTTGGTTCAAATGCCATCTCTTCTATAACTGGAAGGTGTTCGATTTTTTCTTTCATCCTCATGTCAACGGATGATGGTCTATTCAAAAGTGCAGAAAAATGTTCTACTCAGCGCTTATGAATAGAAGTCGTGTCGGTCAGAAGCAAACATCCATTTGCTGTTCTCATTGGAGCTATTGAAGAACATTTTGGGCCATATACCTCCTTAAAATAAGAGTACAAACCCTTGGCATCATTTCTATCAGCTGCTTCTTGTGCCCTTTTGCTCTATCACTCCACCATTCCTGTTTAATTTTCCTTTCAGCTTTCCCTTTCTTAAGTTTTCTGTAAGTTTCGTTTGAGCTGGAGTTCAAGGACTGAGAAAGAAGTGTATTGCCTAAGTTTTGTTTTTCTAAAAGTAGATCATGAATTTCTGGTGATCTATCTAAGTACCAGTCATTGGACTTACGTGATTTAAATCCCACTGACGAACTTGCAGCCTGAAATACTTTTGTTTTGAAATCTTCCCATAGATTGTTTGTGTCAAAATTGATACTTTCTCTAGCATTGTGGAATCTTTGCAAGTTGCTTGATAATTTAAAGTTTGCAACATTATACAGCGCAGTATAAAAAAGTCATTGGCCCCGAAAGCATATAGAAAGTTTGTTTACATAAAAGCAAATACGAATTAATATAGTTCTTAAATTTGACAGAAACGGGGAGGCTAATTCGCTAGTGTAAAGGTAACACACTTAGTCGCGTTAACAAAGGGATGTAGGTTAAAGTCCTACGCAGATAGGAAAGGTTTCCTTTTTCTGTCGAGGGCTTATATGCCCCTTTATTAGACTATCTTCCTTAGTCATTGCACGGCGATCGCTTTAAGCTTATATAAAAATACTATTATTATTATTTACAGGATTGTAAAATACGGCGCCATATAAAAAACCATTCGCACCGAAATATTTATATATATATATATATATATATATATATATATATATATATATATACAGTTGGAATTTACAAAAAAGCAAAAGCCGAAGACAGATGTGTAAACAACAAACAGGTGTATTAGTTTATATACACATATAATATATATATGTATATATATATATATATATATATATATATATATATATATATATATATATATATATATATATATATATATATATAATATATATATATATATATATATATATATACATATATGTATGTACACATATATACTGACAAATAATACATATATACAATACATATTATATATGTATATATATATATATATATATATATATATATATATATATATATATATATATATATATATATATATATATATATATATATATATATATATATATATATAGTCACACGTCTTTCTATCTAAGTTAACTTCTGAAAAATAAAAATGTCTGTGAAATCGGTTAAACCTTAAAAAAAAAAACATTTAAAAGACTCCCAGTGCATGTTCAGCTTCTTTTTTCTAGATATTTACCCGTGTGGAATAAAATGACTTTCTTCTCTCTCTCTCTCTCTTTCTCTACATATACATATACACGTGTGTGTGTGTGTGTGTTTCGTTGATATCATAAGCATTTAGAAATTTAAAGAGAGCGTGAAATAAGTCTTTCTTGGAACAGTGAAACTCGAAGCAATAAAGCTATAGATAATATGTAAATATTGAGTTAGGAAACCTCTTGGATAGAAAAATCGAAGGCTCCTGATCTACTTACAGGTTGCATCTGTAAAGTTAAATGTTAGCAAGTCTCTCACTAGAACATCGTACCTTCTTCAGGTTGTGGCTTAGACACCATTAATTATTGGTATGAGAGTGAACTTATATTCAGTGTAGAAGAGTTTCTGGTTTCATAGCTTTTTCCGTAGATGTTCTCATACTCGCTGATTTTAGAAGGGATGTTCACTGTTCAGGGCAGCTAACCTCAATGGTTGCACCTAACTTTTCAGTCCCATATAACCATGCCAGGTCTGTGTGTTTGCACTTCTGATGGGCATTGTTCCACTAATATTTCTTATGCTGATATACAGTATATGACTGTATTCCATAAAAAAGGTGTTGCTTATATATATCCCAGCGCAGTCTTTTCTACCCCATATGGCTGCAGACTAATGACAAAGAAATAAAAGAATTAACGAATTAAAGCATAAAAGATCTCTGAAACATAATGCCATAAAGTATTCACCCGATTATCCGTTGTAGTTAACCATCCAATTGCACTTAGAACATCCAATGCAGAATTCAATAAAAACAAAAACCTCAATCTTTTTTACTCTCTTTACCTCTTTCAGTCATTTGACTGAGACCGTGCTGAACCACCGCTTTGAAGAGTCTTAGTCGAACAAATCGATCCGAGGACATTTTTAAAGCCTGATACTTATTCTACCGGTCTCTTTTGCCGAACCGTTAAGTTACGCGACGGAAACACACCAACACTGGTTGTCAAGCGATGGTGTGGGACGAACACAGACACAAACACACACACACACACACACACACACACACACGAAATTTAACACACATATCACACAAACATGTGTGCGTGTATATATATATATATATATATATATATATATATATATATATATATATATATACACACACATATATATAAATGTATATATGTATATGCATATATATACACACGCATATTTATACATATATATATGGGCGTATATATATATATATATATATATATATATATATATATATATATATATATATATATATATATATATATACATATATATGTACATGTATATATGTATATGTATATATATGTGTGTGTGTGTAATATATCTATCTATCTATCTATCTATCTATCTATCTATCTATCTATCTATCTATCTATCTCTATAGACAGACGGTAGACGTGTCGGCTCCGTAAGTTTTGACTTTTTCATGTTTTAAAAAGTTTGTTTGTAAAGTTTAGTTTATATAGAAAGTTGTATAACAACTTGTAGACTCTCTGGTGCAAGTTTTTTGCGATGGAAATCTGCCCTGTGTGGCACATTTCCAGGATTTAAAAATCAATTTCGGCTTTCTAGCCATTTTTATTTTGAGACCATGGCGTCTTGTAGCCATGAAAATTTTTGTGAAACGAACGCTGCATTTTGCAGTGTTTCGTTCGAAAAAGAATTTCCTAGTCTTCCTTCCTCACAGTTAAACGAGAGAATGGAGAAAAAGAAAAACTCTGCTGCTACAGCAGTCTTGCCTGCCACCGTAACCAGTGAAAACAACAACAACAACAACAGCATCAGCAGCAGCAGCAGCAGCAACAACAAAGAAACAAATGTCCTTGCTAACAAAACCACTGTCCTCACCACTGATACCACCACTACCGCCACCACCACCACAACAAACACGAACTTTGCCGAGGCTTTGAAGTCTAGGAAAAGAATTTTGAATATATCGAAAGAGAAATTACTTGCATGCAAAAGCATGCTAAGTAAAAAGGACGTTACAGTCCATCTTCAAACGCCAGCGGACTTTAAAATAAACATAGATAAAAAAACTATCATCTACAGAACCATTAATTTAAAGACAAAGACACTGGAAAAATTCACTCAAGAAAAGGTTGAGAGATGCTTAAAGCCGATTTGGTCTTACAAAACTTACATAAAGAGAGGATTGAAATTTGGAACAATAGAGGTAAGACTAGACAGCGAGCAGCGAGCCAAGGACCTCTCCACTAAGTCATTACAACATGAGAACCTGCTCATGATCCCTACGTACCTTGGTCGTAGAGTTACGAAAATAAAGATTTCGAATGTGCCTCCTGAAATTGAGGAAGAATGGCTAGTATCTGCCATATGTCTAGGCATAGAGGAGGAGATAAACATATTAGAAGCATCTGCCGTTTACAATGAAAACTGGATTGGCCAGGAATTTCAACTCCTGGTACAAATTGATCCAGCAAACTGGGAAAAAATTCCACATAGAATCCAATTAACTGAGGATTCAATTTTTCATGTTTTCGTCGAAGGCAGAAGGCCAGTTTGCTACGTTTGTAGTAGCAAAACTCACCTTCAAAAAACATGCCCAGTAGCCCAGAAGAAAAGGCAACAACAACGGCAACAATACCAAGAAAAACAACAACAACAACAACAACAACAACCACAAGAAAACCAAAAGCACAAGAAAAAAAAAACAGCATTACTGCCTACACCGCCATATGCACAACTGGTCAAGCAGTTGTACAACGAAATGGAAAAAACGCCAGCAGCCAGCAACCCAGCCGAACCAAACAACAACACCACCAGTACCACCAAGAACAGAATCAGCACCATCACCACCACCAACACCAACAACCCCACAAGAAGGGAACACGAAAAAGACTCCCACCCCACCCCCAAAAACCAAAACACCACATCCCAACTGTCACGAAACAGCACCAACACCACCAGCAACAAAATCAACCCACACAAAAATAGACCCCAATACCCTTCCCCTCCCACCCTCCGATTCCTCCGACATGTCAGATGAAGATGACACAGAGGCTTGGCAAGTGGCCACGGGGGGGAGAAGAAAAAGGGTGAAAAAAAGAACGGAAAAAACAAACAAACAAAGCGGGGAGGTTTACCAGCCCCGAAACCAACACATCCACAGAAAACAAAAACTCCAACACAAACGCACCAACACAGAACCCCACAACAAGTTTGACAGCGATAAACACAAACAATCCAGACCTAATGAAATTCATTAGGTCAAACACCCTAACATAACAGAAAATGACACGAAAACAAGCAATCACCCACGCACAACACCACCACAACGCATCAAAATCATACATGTAACACGTAGCACATACAATACACTGAAATCTCTCTACCCGAATACAGTAGGGAGATTCCAGAAATATTCATTAAAAAAACTGTACAAAAACCTTCTGAGAGAAGGCTGTGAGGCAAAGAGCCAAGAACTTTCGGACAGTAAGTAACTCTCTCTCTCACCTTTCGTGTGTAAAACACAAATATTGATAGAATCATGGTGAAGATTGGCTGTGTGAATGTGCGTGGCTTGGGGTCCCCTTGGAAACAAGGGTACCTCTTAAATGACATCAAGTCACACAATTTGGATATCATAGACATTAGTGAGACCAGACTCCATGAACCGCGGGCCCTAAAGTCCATGTTTGGCGGACAGTTTAACATTTATTTTTCTCCCTGTTTGCCGAGGATGGGCGGTAGTGGCACGGCGGTTCTTTCTCGCAAGAGTCTGGATCTCCAAGTAAAGACGATATTTACGAACCCGGAGGGTAGACTGGTTGTCCTAGATGTGGACGGCAGCGATGGAGGCGCTTTTCGGTTGCTGGCAGTTTATGTGCCTCCTTTAACAGGTCGGTCGGACTTCTTTCGACGTCTAGAAGTATTCCTGGGAACGTCTCGTCCTTTACTTTTAGTGGGGGATTGGAATGCTACCTTGGACACGCATCTAGACTACGTGGGGAGTGACAAAACTAGAAGGGGATGCAAAGGCCTCAGAGACCTGCTCAGACGCTTCCAGTTGTCTGACAGGTACCGACTCGACCACCCAAATGTGCCAACGTGGACTTGGAGCAACCGCATTGGGTCGTCGAGATCGTATCTAGATAGGATAGTGTGTAGGACAAGAGATAGAGATAGTTTAGGATGTCCACAGTTCCACATAGTCAGCTACACGGATCACAAACTTGTGACGTGTACGCTAGACTTAGATAAGGCACATAGGCAGGGTCCCGGTTACTGGAAACTAAACGCGTCTTTCCCGTCGAGACAGGTTTTCAGAGACCGGATTAGCACGTTAGTAAAGAGGGCTTTGACGGGAGCCATCGTCAACAACAAATGATGGTTTGCCCTCAAGAGAGCAGTAAGGGCGGAAGCAATAAGGTATAGCAGGGCACTAGCTGTAGAGAGGAACAGAGTAGAGGGGGAGCTAGTGATAAAGTTAGAAGAGGCATTCCGAAGTGGCATCGCATCCGACGTTTTAGCGGCGAGGTTGGCCCTCGACCAACACTTCAATGCTAAACACGAAGGGTGTGCTGTCAGGGCAAGGATGCGTGCTCTGAGGAATGAAGGTGTTGGAGCCGCACGAGAGGCCTGGGTGGCGGAGGCGCAGCGGGGTAACAGAGTCACCATCCGGTCTCTGGTAGACGAACAGGGGCGCGAATTGCTCGAGACGAGCAAGATGTGCGAGGCGTTTCAGCGGCATTTTGCCCGACTGTTCGGGAGGAATGGCGAGCGAGAAGGCAGGGTGGACTTTAGTGCCTACCTGCACAGCTTGCCACGACTCTCGGCAAGAGAGGCGGAGTGCTGCGAATGGGTCATCACGGCGGAGTAGGTGACGGACGCGATGGCGGGTTGCTCGACGGACAAATCTCCGGGTTTGGATGGTCTGCCCTACGAGCTTTACAACTGTATGCCAGACTTGTTTGGAGACGTCTTGGCGGCCGTGTACTGCAACTGGCAGCAGAACGGGAACATTCCCGGTTTTGTGAGCCGAGCAGACGTGCGCCGTGCCGGGCCGGAGCATCCATGACAACCTCCATCTGATGCGCTACATCATAGAGAGGGTAGTTAAGGAACCTGGCATGGGTGGGGCCCTGATCAATTTGGATCAATCCAAAGCTTTCGATAGGGTAGACCATCGATACTTGGAGGCCGTCCTCGAAGCGGCCGGCTTCGGTCCCGTTTTCCGCGGCTGGATGGCTGCTTTGTACACAGACATCCGTTCGGTTGTTCGCGTCAATGGACGTCTATCGGGACCCTTCGACATTGCACGTTCGGTTCGTCAGGGATGCCCCCTGTCGCCGCTCCTGTACGTATTGACTCTCGAGCCACTACTGCGGAAGCTGGCGACGCTGAGGGGCATCCCACGAGAACTGGGGTGCGGGACGAGCGTGTCGGCATACGCGGACGACGTCACCGTCATAGCGTCTAGCCATGAGCACATCGAGCTTGTCGACGAGACGCTGAAAGACTACGAAGCGGTGACGGGAGCGAAAATCAACCGGGATAAGTCGGTGGGTTTGCTGCTCGGCACCTGGAGAAGCAAGCCCATACCGTCCGGCAGCGCCTCAGTAGTGGGACGCTGGACGGACGGTCCGGTCAATTTGCTCGGAGTCTGGTTCGGTCCGGACCTGCAAACGGAGAAGAACTGGGGCGAGATAACGAGTAGGGTAGCCACTACCTGCCGGCAATGGTCCGAGAGGAAGCTGTCCCTAAAAGGTCGGGCGGAGGTGGCGAACGCGTACATCGCGTCCGTCATCGAATGCCGCCTGACTTTCGTGCCTTGTCCCGATCGCGCCATCACCGAAATGGAGCGCATCCTCTTCCGCTTTTTGTGGAAAGGAAGCGTTCCGATGGTGAGGCGATCCGTTTGTTGCCAACACCCGCTGAAAGGAGGGCTGGGCATGCCGTGGTTGATGATGCGCAGACATGCGCTGAGACTGCGACATCTCCGGCTCTACGTAGACGACGGTGAGCAGGTGTGGTCGCCGTTTGTGCGACGCGCTTTCCCGCAGCTCGTCTCCATAACCGAGCTGCAGTCGTGGATCAAAAAGAGGCCGAGGAATGGCGTATGGCACCGTGAGTGTCGCTTTGCTCTGCAACAACTTTGCCGTCCCGGGTCGACCTTGAGCGGCTGCATCACAACGAAGTCATTCTGTAGGGGATTAGTGGAGGGCAGGTACGACGACGATCTCGGGGCGAACCTGGGCGTCGACGAGGAATACCTGACCCGCCTGTTCAGGACGACTTTCGGGCCGGAACCTATGGACAACTTCCATAAATCCCTGGCCTGGCAGTGCTACCGAGAAGCGCTACCCGTTCGCGATAAGCTCTATAGACACGGCTCGTGAAATGCGGTGCCGACCTGCCCGAGATGCGGTCAGAGCGACGAAACCGTTCTGCACGCATTCGTGCAGTGTCCAACCATTTCGGAGCTGTGGGCTTATGTCGAACGACTGCTCTCACGTGTGGGACGTGTCGGTTTATCAACCGAGTCTATCGTCAATATCGTCACGCCTCCTTCCTTTAAACGGGAAGGAAGAGCTGTATTTATCGTACTTGTGGCTATGGCGAAAGAATGCATCTGGTGGACGCGTCTGAAAGGATTAGAGACAAACACTTTCCTCTCTGGTCAATCTCTCATCAACTTTTTCAAGTATCACTTGAAAAGGAAGGTGAGAGTAGAGAGGCAAGTGTTGAGTAGCAGATGTTTCGAAAAGAGATGGATACATGTAGCAAGAATAAATGACGAAGCCACCTTGACCATGATTCTATAAAACGTTTTAAAATTTTGTAAACAGAGAGTTACTTACGTTTCTTGCATAAATAAAATTAATTTTTATTTAAAAAATTGTGACACACAGGACCGAGGTACCGTGGTCTTTCCCGTAGGTTTTTCTCTCCACAGATAACCTCCCCATTTATTGGGAAATTTTCTTTTTTTTTTTTTTTTTTTTGTACATACCCCAAACGTTTTCTCGATGCCTTTTCATCGTTATCCCCATTTTAATTTTTACTTTATTTTCGTCCCCATCGAAAAGAGAAACTCTACATTTGTATTTTGTCCCCTCTATGTTGAGCCCTGTGTGGCTAATAAAGAAACATATCTATCTATCTATCTATCTATCTATCTATCTATCTATCTATCTATCTATCTATCTATCTATCTATCTATTTCTCTCTCTCTCTCTCTCTCTCTCTCTGCATATATATATATATATACACACACACACACACACACACACACACACACACACACATATATATATATATATATATATATATATATATATAGAGGGGAGAGAGAGAGAGAGAGAGAGAGAGAGAGAGAGAGAGAGAGAGAGAGAGAGAGAGAGATTCATGGGGTAAAGCATGCGTTGGATCTCCCTGAATCGTACAGACTTATACGACTCCGACAACACCACCAAGAACAATATCCTTCGCAAACACCCTGACAGAACTCAAAATTATCAACAAGTCTCTTTTTTACACGCATTTTTCAGGAGTTTGACCACGCCTCGTGTCCTGCAACAAATAATGCTCAGCTTGCAGTCCAATGTTTTACATGCAAAAAAAAAAAATTTGTAGAGTAAACCATTAATTCTTGGTAATATGTCCCTTGAGTTGGTGCCCACTATCTCCCCTACTTGAGAAGCGTTACACGCAGTGAAAGTCAAGCGTTAAATAGTTTGTGGAATAACCCATGCCATCTTGGTAAATTGCCCCTTGAGCTGGCGCCCAATATCTCCACGATTCCATATGTTTTACACTGGACTTCGTATCTTCTGCTATACAAGGAAGATATTTTGAATAGAAAATATCGAGTTGATATTTTAAATTCTTTATCTAGGCACCCAGTTTTTATTTTTTTTTATTTTCTTAAAATATTAAGTTGGAACTCAAACAAACAACTAAGTTTGGGAAAGAACCAAATAAATACAAATAAATGAAAAACCAAATGAATACAAATAAATAAACAAAAGAAGAAAGAAAAAGAAAATTCCGAAGAATCTCCAATAGCTTTCTTTTTAACGAAGTTTCAGAAAATAAAGGTAGGAAATTAAATGAAGCCACACACTAAGGCGAAATAATTTATATTTTCATTGTGCCATAAGTCTGATAACAGGGTTTGGCATAAGATCAGAAAATGGAATCATGAAGGTTCCTCTTTGTAAACGGTATTTTTTTTTTTTTTTAGAAAAAAATGAAGTTTCATTTATAAAACGTATCGCTCCATTTTTTTTTTTTTTGTTCTTAAGAGTAGCAGAAACATTAAAAGATTAAGAACATTTGCAGCAAGCGTTTTATCTTATATACATATTTTTATAGCTTAAATACTTTTAAGTTAAATACTTAAGCAAAGCAATGAATTTACATCACAAAAATAACGTTTGTCATAAAAGAAAAAAAGAAAACTTTACAAAAATCTGTTTTCACTTTGTGTTCTTGTATTCTGGGATGACTACAGAAATAACTTCAATTGGTAAACGACCTCGTGACTATTTCCTCATCTAATCTTATACAAGCAAATTACATTCTATATACCGTACTAAACACAGATATAGTATAGAAAACCTGGAAACTGCAGCATTCGTCTCAAGAAAGCATATTATATAGGCGTATAATGTTAAAAAAACACAGAAATATATCAGTAACAGACAAAAAGTGTCGGACAGCGGTGGTCGAATTGGTAAACCGTGTACTAAGATAAATTTAGCCAATACTGATCTAGAAAAATAGTGATTAACAAATCACTGATGTTGCAGTTAGTCACCAGGCTGCATAAGAGTTTGTTATTAGCGAAGAAAACAGCATTAGTTCAAATTAGCATTCTGTAAATCATTCTTAATGCAAATATATTCTAGAAAGCTGGGAAATTTCGGTATTCGTCACTAAAAAGTATCTCGTTTAGATGTATAATGTTACAAAACACAAAAATATGTTTCTTCCATTAATTATAATATGAAATATTTCACATTAATATGAGAAATTTGTCGATAGAATTGATACCAGTATATTACTGGCTCCTATTTTATCCACCCCTGAATGATCAAACGAAAATCGACCCTTACAAGATTTGGTGACAAAGCGTAAAAAGATATAACTAGGTAACAAGAAGTATTTTGCCATTCCACATATGTATAACGTCAGCATTAATAAGGCTATTAAAATTTTGATGGCATATATAATGTAAATGACCATATAAAATATAAAGTCAATTCCAAATATTTCATAAGGTAAAGGGAATGTAACAATTTTCGTTTTTTCCAAGGTGCAAGTTTGTTGTGGTTGAGTGATTACGGCAGATATGGAAGTGTAGTTAAGGCGTAAATTAGTTAACTGAATTCTTTATATTAATTTTTTTTCTCATTTTTGGCACAAGGCCAGCAGTTATGAGAAGGAAAAAATTGATTGCATCAACTCAGTATTCAACTGGTACTTACTTTATCGACCCTGAAAGGAGGAAAAACCAAGTTGAACTCGGAGATATTTGAACTCAGATCGTAAAGTGCTGGAAGAAATGCAGCTAGGCATTTTGTCCGGTGAGGTAGCAATTCTACCAACTCGCCTCCTAAATTCCCTATATTAATGAAACCATTTGATGTTGTTTACCCTCAGGTATATACCCGGATCGAGCCAACGTATGGTCAAAGATATTTTAACTTTAACCATCTCAGCTTCCTAGGGCTATCTAATATATCTTTCCTTTAATAAAACAGTAGGATTTGAGAGAGATTTAGCTTCTGTTTCTAATGGAACAAGGGGTTAAACATAGAGGGGACAAACAAGGACAGACAGAGGGATTGAGTCGATTACATCGACCCCAGTGCGTAACTGGTACTTAATTTATCGACCCCGAAAGGGTGAAAGGCAAAGTTGACCTCGACGGAATTTGAACTCAGAACGTAACGGCAGACGAAATACCGCGAAGCATTTCGCCCGGCGTGCTAACGATTCTGCCAGCTCGCCGCATTAACTAATTGAAAAAATTAACCTCAAGTATTGGTCAGATAGATCGCTCATCTAATATCATATAAATATATTAAATATTATTAAATACTATATAACATATATTATATAAATATAAAAGCTAAACACTTCATATGTTAATGTTATTCTACTACTTGACATAAGTACTTTGGATGTTACGAATGGGATTTCAAAATGTTGTACAATGAAAGAAGTTTCGCGTAATAGATACTATTAATATATATCCTTTTATTCTTTTACATATTTCAGTCATTTGACTGCGGCCATGCTGGAGCACAGCCTTTAGTCGAGAAAATCGGCCCCAGGACTTAATTTTTGTAAGCCTAGTACGTATTATATCGGTCTTTTATGCCGAACCGCTAAGTTACGGAGGCGTAAACACACCAGCATCGGTTATCAAGCGATGTTGGGGGACAAACATAGACACACAAACACACACACACACACACACACACACATATACGACAGGCTTCTTTCAGTTTCCGTCAAGCGAATCCACTCACAAGGTTTGGTCGGCCCGAGACACTTGCCCAAGGTGCCACGTAGTGGGACTGAACCCGGAACCATGTGGTTGGTAAGCAAGCTACTTACCACTCAACCACTCCTGCGCCTAAATATACACACAATCTTTCAACTAACATCTAAACCTCCTATATTAATGTATGGACCCACAGTTATGTTAGCTATTTGTTGTTCTTTAAGAGTAGGAGATCCAAATGAAATTTTGCGATGCAGAACATATTTTCGGACCCATTAAAATAGGGGTGTCACTTTCGGAATTCAAGGGTGGGGAGTGGAGATTTTTTAAAGGAAAGAGCCTGTTAGATATTCACGGGCCCTTCCTTCATCAATGTTCCGGTGGAAACCTTCCCTTAAAATGACGTATTGCGAGAACGTATCTCTCTAATCGCTTGCTGTTATACTCCATATATCCATTTAGTTGAAACTAGGTCTCTCTATTCCGAAGACGAGGTTCTGCAATGAAATGTTCACTAAACATTTCTTGTGATCTTAGCTTTTGGAAATGCTTTGTTCTCATCATTTAAACTAAACCCTGTGCGTTTATGAGTGAATGGGAACTGCACAATATTAAATTGATCAACAGAGTTAAGGGAAAATGTAACAGGAGTGAATACGCATGCAGACATACTGCTCCCGCCATATAAGTATAATACACACACACACACACACACACACACACACACACACATGTAATATCTATATATATAAAAATGAGAATGTGTGTCTGTCTGTCTGTCTGTCTGTGTGAATCCCTAAAACTCGAGAACTACGCAACCAATTTCATTCAAATTTTACACATGCCTTACTTAGGGTTCCAGTTGTGTTTTAGTCAAAAAAAATTATTAACTTCTTGCATAGTTCGAGCCCACGGCAACATAATATCTCCTCCACTATTTAAGTATTACGTGTCAAAAGTGAAACAAAAACACTCATGTCAAATACTTTCACTTTAAAAATGAAACTATTCCACTAACTGAAACAATCACATTTCGATACTGTAGTGACAGATACTTTCACAGAGAGAGAAAGAGAGAAAGAGAGAGACAGAAAGAGAGAGAGAGAGAGAGAGATGTATATGTATACATATACATGTATATGTACACCATTTCGGTACTGTAATGACAGATACTTTCAGAGAGAGAGAGAGAGAGAGAAAGAGAGAAAGAGAGAGAGAAAGAGAGAGAGAGAAAGAGAGAGAGAGAGAGAGAGAGAGAGAGATGTATATGTATACATATAGATGTACACGTATATGTATATATATATAGATCTATACATACATGTATATGTATACATATGTGTAGATGTATATATATATATATAGATGTACATGTAATATGTACACATATATACATATATACATGCATACAGATATCTATACATATATACACCCATCACACACACATACACATGCACACAAACACACACATTAGTCATTTGTTTTCTTATCCAAAACTACGTCAAAAGTACTGAATGGATCTTTATGAAATTTGGAAATTATATTCTTTGCATAACGGCCATAACTCCCATGAAAATTCATATATTTTTGATGCTGATGAAATTTTAACCCGAACATAACAGATGAGCATTATTTAGAAAATGATGTCACACGTTATCGAGGCTACCATTCTTTCTGGATGTGCAAAAGGGGATGACGTCTTTATTCCAAGAATTCCTCTTACTCCATCAGGAGCAGACATTCCTTTTACATTCAGAAGACTACAATTCCCCCTTCGTGTGACTTTTGCCATGTCCATAAACAAATATCAGGGTCAAACACTGTCTGTAGCTGGTCTTCTCTTGGAAGAGCCCTGCTTCTCACATGGACAACTGTATGTTGGCTGCTCAAGAGTGGGCAGCAACAAAAAACCTATTTGTATATGCTCCACAAGGGAAAACAAGGAACATAGTTTACAATGAGGTGTTATAATCACAACAGCAAGAAAGTATGTACATGATCACCTTCTTTTACGAAACTTCATTGACTTTCATATATTTATATTGATATACATATATATACGTGTGTTTGGGTGCGTGTGTGTATATACATCTCTATATATAAAGATGATGCGTAGTCTAGACGGCGTTTTTAGATTTCATTATTCTCTTTAACCCGGGCAACGCCGGGTATTTCTGCTAGTAATATTTTTTTTTATTTTTTTATTTATGTGTTTCAGCCAAGTGGCTGCGGTCATGCTGGTGCACCATATAATTTTTCAACTTCATTTATTTCTTACATGTATCTGCGTGAATGTGTGTGTGTGTCTACACGCGCGTGTGTACGAATATATATATATATTCATTCACACATATTCATATAAATATGTATGTGTATATACACACACATACATAGGTATAAACATTGTGTGTGTGGACGATTGATGGGGTACCTGCGCAGATATTCTCTTCTTGGTATCTGAATTTTAATTTTGTTTGCTTTCTGTATGAGTTTTGGTGGGCGAGGTGATTGTGAAGGGGCAAAGCAGCCAAGATATTTGCTGTTCATATTTTGTTAATATCACAGTAAATACCACTTCCACGTTGTAGTGATATGATGGTAAAGTATAGCATTTTAAATTTGGAATCATATTAACTTGTAGTTCTAAGTTCAAGTCATACTGTGGGCATAGATTGACCAATGAATCAAGTAACAGTCTAGTGCAGGAGTTCTGAAACCTTGTATGGGCCCCTAAGGGCCATATAAACATTGGTTCTTAGCCGGGATCTATTTGGCTTTTGGGGTCCATATATGATGTTATTGTTAAAATTTATGTGAAATAAATTGCATATACTTCTCCAATACACAAAATATTAATTTTTTAAATACAATTCCTAATATTACTTAATTATAAAAGTACAGCAAGTTTTTGTTTTATACACATCAACTGGCTATGGGGGTCCAGTAGAGTAAAGTAGGAATCAAATGGGTCCATAGGCAAGACATGGTTGAGAATCGCTGGTCTAGTGTAAGGTCGCCTTAGAAGGTATAATATTAATGCCAAGCAAACCTTACTCTATTCTCATTTTTTCGATGGTAGGGGCTTCCACCAGACAAACTGGTTGGCCTACTATATAATTTCACCTTGTCAATAATAGAGTTTACTTACGCCAGACAATCTTTTGCCTCAACAGCGTATTTCCACCCACTGGAATTAGAATATATAGGTGACCTTTTCATTGGTGCTCCAAAACACCTAACAGAATTACTAATCCACACAAAGATGAGTAGCAGAAGCAGTAGAACATTATACTGAATGCCATGATGTTCCTCCTATCTTCATTCTCAGTTCTATCGCAAACAATCGATTTTCAATATTCAGATGTCAATAAAATAAATACAAGTGATGTGCTGGGATTGATTCCATCGAATAGTCTCCTTCAATTCCTTACAATGGAAGGAATTTCGTTTTATGAATGTCTCTAGAAATGTAGAAACATTTTCTGTTTCTTTAAAGCATCTTTACTTTAGCGGTACATTAATTTATTGTTTGTTGTGTTATGTCTTTATAGGTCATTGGCCAAGATGCCTTCTCTGGTGAACATCAACACAGAAGAAGCCTGTGATACACTGGTTGGACTGGTGAAACGACAGAAAAAAATATGCAAAAAGAATTTAATAATGATGGAAAGTGTTAAACAGGGAGCCATTTTGGCTATCCAAGAATGTCAGGAGCAGTTTAAGAGCAGACGTTGGAATTGCAGCTCCATCGAGTCATTAGACACCCCTGGAAATATTTTGAACAAAGGTAAATAACTGTCGTTTTAATTAATCATAAATAGATAATTATATTTATTGCAAACAAAGGAATTTAATATATATGATGAGGAAAGGGGTAATCTGGTATATTAAAATAACATTTTACATTTTCCCTTCTCTTTAATCATGGATATCTGTAGTTGCTAACAATAAATTAACCAATAATCGTTTTCTATGTTGTGAACAAGAGATAATGGTAAAGAAAGTATAGATATCAAACTTCCCGTTTTCATTACATTTGTGCTATGTTGAGAAAGCTCCTGATTATACTGGGTGGAGCGATTCCCTCGTCTCAGATTCCCCAAATGAGTCGGAACATGAAAGTAAGGTTTTCCTCGTCCCATGACCTGAAGGAGTGCATATACTGGATAGATAATCCTTTAAGATCATTAACTGTAAGTCAGGGGAAGTGAATATCACTCAATAAATTATTATCCTAAATGGGCAGCTAGTTTGAATCCAACAATTGCATTAGTGCTTGGAATAAAAGTTGTGTAGGTACAAAAAAAAAAAAGCTACCATGTGGTCAAAAATCCGAAACAATCAGACTTCCTCGGTTCCCTCTTTTGCTTAATTTGTCTGCTCTTGGCCGAACAAAACAGGAGCAGACAATGTGTCTGCTTACATGTATACGCATCTCTCTCTCTCTCTCTCTCTCTCTCTCTCTCTCTCTCTCTCTCTCTCTCTCTCTCTCTCTCTCTCTCTCTCCTCTAGATATACATTCACAGACACATGTTTATATATATATATATATATATGTTTCGGTTCAGTAGCTTCCTATCTAGTTGTACCATTGTGGTATGTGTTGGCGGAGCTCATTCAGTTTTGCTGTCAATAAACTCTTGTATCTCCCAGAGTTAAGTTCTTCCCTCCACTCACTTTCTTCTATATATTAATGACCTACGCGCCGCCACATCTAACAATGTCCAGTCATGTACTGATATCATTACTTTTCATTCTTTCCTAATCTTCCACAACCACGCAATCTCTACATCGTACACCGAACCTGCATTGATTCCATAAACGGACACCTTGAGAACATCCTTCAGTGGCCTCATACCAACTTTTAATAACAAAAATAAAATAACTCAACCACTATTCATATTTAAATAACATCCCTGCACCATATCCTCTCTGAATGTAAATGCCACTCAGCTAGAGCACCCACAGTCTCTCTAAACGCTGTACCTCTGTTTCATCAGGTATCTCTCCTAGCAAAAGCTCATCATCACCCTAGCTATGACCGCATTGCAAAGACTTGCCCGCCTCTCTAGGCCAGAAAATATTTCATCTCCCAACAGCTCCTGAAAATCTACAAGGCTCAAGTGAGGACCACAATTTAGTTCTGCGGCCTACTTCTGCGACTGAGCTGCCGCGACGCACACTAACCTCTTAGAACGCACTAAGAAAAGTGTCACTTGGCAGGTAGTCACTCCATTACTAAGAGACACGTTCGAGCCTCTGTCGCACTGGTGTACTGCCTCTGGTCTCTTCCCTTCAGAGCTGTGTGGTATCGTACTTCTACCACTCACGCACTTCGACTTACTTGTCTCTCTGCCTCTCGACACCTTTGATGCGTCGAACCTCGTTTCCCTTTACCAACCACTGTGTCAACCATTCACCTTTAGAACATTGGCATTCTGGAATCTCCTACCCGCTCATGTCTTGCGGGAATTAACCAGCAAGTAAGACATGCTTAAAAGGAACGTTAACGTAATTGGTCTCATAAGTCTTCGAGGGCCTGCAAGGCTCTTTTGATGTGCGCGCGCGTGTGTGAATGTGTTTGTGTGTGCGTGTGTGCGCACACATTCATACATATGTATATACATATTTATATGTATGTGTGTATGATATAGATACATATGATATTGATATATAATATATGTACGTATGTATGTATGTATTTCTGTATGTATACATGTGTGCATGTGTGTGCGTGTGTGTGTAATAAGTTCCAAAATGTATATGTGTGTGTATATACATATATTTTCTTTATTTAATCTGTTATTAGCATATTAAACGCAGTAAAATCCTCGGATTGAAACCGGATGACAAAATAGAAACTGGCTAATTTTCCACCAACTAATTTACTCACCAAAATGTTTATTAACTCAATCAGCGCCTGAAGACATCTGGAATTTGAAGTCGTCCGAATCGTAAGATTAAATAAGCGAAATATTAAATTTCAAACTTGAATCCGTATATCAAATCTTTGACCCTCCTGTCCAATTACTCGGGGATCTATTAGCAATAGAGCAAAATATTTTTTTAATTAATTAATGATTCAGCAATGATAGATCACTGAATATATTTCTATTTTACCCTCAGTTGCGGAATGCAGACAGAAGACCATGAGAAATGACAGAGGGAGGGAATTACATTTGAAAAAAATATTCGGCGCTTCTATGTTCATAATCATATATATATATGGCAATTGTTCAGTTTAGTTATATAAAAAAGTAAATAAAATTAAGGGGAGATAAGTAGTAAAAGATGCAGCTTACTTTTTATACAGCATAAAGAAGGCGACCGCCGCCAGAAAGTGAACAAATGTCTTCTTTTTCTCAGTAGAATTACGCCAGAAAAACTCAGGTAGATATGAAACAAACAATTCGTCCGATGTCCCAAACTGTTGTCTCAATTTCCGTTTCACCCGCATCCACATGTTTTCTACATTTTGTGTGTGAACGTCTTGATTATAAGGATCAACAAAATGTTGTTGGTGTATAATCACTCCGTGCGTATAGGCACCACCATTGAGGATGCCGATGTTATATGTTCGCCATCCATCGCTTACTATGTGAGACCCAGGCAAAATCTACCTTTGTATCAGCTTAGTTAAAGTTTCTTTTGTGCGATCAGGTACTTCGACCATAAGACACTTTCTTGAGACTCTTTCTATGCCACGGAATACCCAATGTCCCTTTGCTTCTTTTAGTACTTATCTCCTCCTTAATTTTTATTTACTTTTTTTTATATAGCGGAACAATTACCTATACACGCACACACACGCGCGCGTGCAACCACATACAAATTGTTCACAAGCTCAACTTATTTTGTTTATCATTTAACATTTAGTTTCTGTTTCCTTATTCAACTGTTTACTTCTTTATGGATGTATATGTACATATATATATACACACATATGTACGTTATTTACTTTCAGCAACTCGTGAGTCTGCCTTTGTGTATGCCATATCGTCGGCTGCAGTTGCCCATACCGTCACCCGAGCCTGCAGCAGCGGGAAAATGGAACAATGTGGCTGTGATCGGATCGTACATAAAAATGCTTCGATAGAAAGCACTTTCATTTGGTCTGGCTGTTCTGATAATATAGCATTTGGATCAGCTTTCTCTCAGACTTTTGTTGATGCAAAAGAAAGGCGAAGGAAAATAAACGGTCGGAGTTTGATGAATCTTCATAATAATCAAGCTGGACGAAAGGTAAGATAATAAGTTGTTATAATGAAGAGTGGCATAGCGTGGCTTGCCAGCATCCCGAGGACAGTGCAAGTATTGCAGGAGAAGATGTGTTATTTTTCTTATTTCTTATTTTTCATTTACTATTACTAGGACAGTGGAGGCGCAATGGCCCATTGGTTAGGGCAGCGGACTCGCGGTCATAGAATCGCGGTTTCGATTCCCAGACCGAGCGTTGTGAGTGTTTATTGAGCGAAAACACCTAAAGCTCCACGAGGCTCCGGCAGGGGATGGTGGCGAACCCTGCTGTACTCTTTCACCACAACTTTCTCTCACTCTTACTTGTGCCTGTAATTCAAAGGGTCAGCCTTGTCACACTGTGTCAAGCTGAATATCACCAAGAACTACGTTAAGGGTACACGTGTCTGTGGAGTGCTCAGCCACTTGCACGTAAATTTCACGAGCAGGCTGTTCCGTTGATCGGATCAACTGGAACCCTCGACGTCGTAAGCGACAGAGTGCCAACAATTACTAGGACAGCCAGCTCGCTGAATCATTAGCATCTCGAGGAAAATGCTTAAGCGTTATTTCTTCCGGCTTTACGTTCTAACTTCAAATTCCGGTGAGGTTGACTTTGCTTCTCATCCTTTTGCAGTCGTTAAAAGTACGAGTTGATGTAATCGACTAGCCGTCTTCCCACCAAATTTCACATATTGTGTCTATACAGTCGTAGCCAAAAATTTGGAACATCTTTTTAAAAATTAAAATTGTTATGCCCAAGTACTATTCGATTCAAATATATGCAACGTATATATTTGAGCATTTAGTATAAAAATTATACTTTTCAGACTTATGTTCCAAACTTTTGGCCAAATAATAGTATATTGCAAATTAAATATAACTTTGGGTATTAAATATAAAAGTTGTAATTTTCAGACCTATGTTCCAAACTTTTGGCCAAATAATAGTATATTGCAAATTAAATATAACTTTGGGTATTAAATATAAAAGTTGTAATTTTCAGACCTATGTTCCAAACTTTCGGCCACGACTGTAGCAGAAAGAATTACACTGTGTAACACTATTTTCGTCCTTGGGTAGCAACTACTATTTCCTATTTGCTTACTCCTAGAAGGTATGAAAAATGGCTAATATTTCCTTCAAACTTCGTTTTTTTACGATATTTATTCAAACCCCGAAGAATCCCTCCTAACTTGTGGTTATGACGATCCCTTCACTACTGCTCATGATCAGAGGTGCACATATAGTCAGCTACTAAGAGACATGCTCAAATAATTAAAGTTAAGCAAATAACTAGCAAATCTGTGGTACTGAGCAGAATATTTTCTATAATGATATTTCTGCTTCAGGAACTCAGCGCTGAAACTGTCTGAAATGTAATAGAAAATAGGTCAGTTTTAAAACATTGATGTCCAGGTAACAAAATCAAAGTGTAAAGGGAATAGTAGTCATTTCCTTCGATTTCTAGATAGAAACAAATAGGAAATAGCTCTTACTGACCAAAACAAAAACAAAAATTAAAATTTTGTTACACAATGTTATTATTAAGGCAGTGAATAAGCAAAATCATTAGAGCATCAGACAAAATGCTGCTAAGCATTTCTTCTGATTGTTTACGTTTTGAGTTCATATCCTTATGAAATTAACTTTTACCTTTCATCATTTCAAACCAGTCAAGAAGTTGGGTCCTCCTTCCCAAATGCTGGCCTTTCGCCAAAATTTGGAAGGATTAATACTATTTTATTTTTTTCTGAAATTTTGCGCCCAGAGTAACCGACCGTGTGATATCGCTCAAGTTATGCCACTGGTGATGAAGAAGACTGTAAACTTTCAAAGAATTTTCGACTTTATGAACAATGTTTGGTTATGATACAGTTTAAAGGTTTTAAGAAAATGAAAGTGTAATGGCCGAAAATAACGACAGAAACAACCTGTAATTTCATGTCACTCAGTGACATGAATAACACGTACATATTTTGTATACCATGAAAACCGTACATATATTTAATATAAGATGAAAACAATCATTTTTGCGTTGTATATAGTATGTTGGGACGGTGTATCTCACCTGTCTTTTCTGAAGTACTTAACACATCACTAGAAAGCACTATACGTCTAGACACCTGTAGACGCCGCATAATGATATGCTTCTGTTAATGAATTTAAGGGATTTCGTCAGTTCTCTGTATGTTCTTTTAATGAAATTGTGGGCTTTTACTTATGCTACTTCTGATTAATTTACTTTCATTTTTTTAAACCCCTAAACTTGAGTTAATCAAATGTTATGTATATTCTAAGTATGATAATGTTTCGAAGATGTTACCAATATTTCAAAAATTTCGTCGAATGACTATTAATGACTTCGATGAGTTTGTGTATGTGGAGAGAGAGGGGGAGTGAGAGAGAGAGGGGGGAGCAAGAGAGAGAGAGGGGTGAGAGAGGGGGAGCGAGGGAGAGAGAGAGAGAGAGGGAGCGAGAGGGAGCGAGAGGGAGAGAGAGAGAGAGAGAGAGAGGGGATGATGCACCGCCTTTAGTCAAACAAATCGACCCCAGGACTTATTCGTTGTAAGCCTAGTACTTATTCTATCGGTCTCTTTTGCCGAGCCGCTGATTAACGGGGACGTAAACACACCAAATTGTCAAGCGATGTTGTGGGGCCAAACACAGACACACAGACATACATATACACACAGACATACATAGACATACATACATATATACGACAGGCTTCTTTCAGTTTCCGTCTACCAAATCCACTCACAAGGCTTTGGTCGGCCCGAGGCTATAGTAGAAAACACTTGCCCAAGATGCCACAGAGTGGGACTGAACCCTGAACTACTTATCACACAGCCACTCCTGCGCCTATAGTATGTATATATTATTTTTGAATAATATACAGGACTAATATTTGTTTGGCTTCTTTAATATTACTTTTAGGTCGGTAAACATCCGTGGGTACGCTGACAAAGCACACACCACAGAGACCCACTCTCGCATTTCAAAGATTTGTGATCGTTTACTTCACTAATTCTTATATTTATATAATTAAATTCTGTTAAGCGTGCAAGTTAAGATATTACCATTATGAAGTATCACCATATGCACCTCCCTCCCCCCACATACTTACATTCACAACTAGAAAGAAAGAAAAGGAATACATAGATAAATCGGTAGATAGATGGATAGATAGATAGATAGATAGATAGATAGATAGATAGATAGATAGATAGATAGATAGATAGATAGATAGATAGATTGCTAATTCAAGCGAAGAATATGCAAACGGACAGACAGACATGAATACATATAAATTTATTATATTATTATTATATGTGTGTGGTGTGTTGTAGTCTTAGCTGCATGAAGAACATCGTTGTTGCGTTTCTGGTATATTTCATTCAAAATATATACTTACAAACATAATATATATACTACATACATACATACATACATGCATGCATGTCTGGATATATATATATGTATGTATGTGTGTATGTATGTATGTATGTGTATATATATGCGTATGTATATATATGTATGTATACATACATGTATATGTATATATGTACATATACATATGTATATCTATATGTACATATATATAATATATGTATATATACATATATATATATATATGTGTATATATATATATATGTGTGTGTGATATATATATGTATATATATATGTATATATATATGTATATATATATATATATATATATATATATATATATATATATATATATATATATATATATATATATATATATATATATATATATATATATATATACACATATATATCGTTCCGTCGTTATTCTGGTATCTTGATTTTCCCATGTGGATACACATACGTACGGGCGGGCTCCCACACGCATGCACGCACACACGTACATACTCGCAAACACACACACACACACATACACACTCACACTGGCACACACTCACACACACACACAATGGATTTCATACAAAATTCGCCTACTGCAAGTTGCTTAGTTAAAGCCAAACAATACAGGTCCTCCGGGGATTATCGGTTTGACTCTAATCTGAACAATCAAGGTTCATCTGACAGATCTGAGGAAGTTGTCTCCTAACTCTTAATCTCTTTATCGCAATAGACTAAACAATGATATTTCAGACATCTCACATGAGGCACGGGCTTTGGCGTATCGTTGTACGCTTCTTCTAAACTCATTCTGAAATCTCATTGATCATTCGTGGAGAAATAGGTTTCTATTGTTCAAAAATAAAAACAAATCTAAACAAACCTGAACAACTTGCCAGATTCGAAGCCTTGTCATAAGTTATTCGAAAGTATTGATTTATCTTGATTTGGGGGCTCAAAGGCAACAAACCTAGGATAAAGTACTATTTCTTTATTGTCGAATGCGATAGCATGAAGTTTAATGTTTACGGCGGCTGATAGGTCACTACGTCACCGAAATCTCGTATGTGCTATATTCCTGGAAAACTGAATCTTTAGAGTCGCTTACGTTACATTCTTAGAGAAAAAAGACCAGACCTTTTAGTTCCTTCCATGCCTTCTTTAATAGCAACTGGGGCCATGAAGGGTAAAAGAACATTTTTTTTTTACTTAAATATAAAAAACAATGTGGGTAAAGTGCGATAGAAGCTGAAAAAGACTGTAGGAAGGACTTTATAATGGAAAGAAATTCTTGTTTAGTTCCAGACCATCTCTGATCGAATAGAGCTGTAATCAGAGGCGTTTCAACCGTGACCAGCACGTCTTTTTCGTTATCTTGGACTTTATAGTCCATCACATCCTTCAGTTAGTTTTTGAGACGGTCAAGTTTGATATGAGGAAATATGGTTGCTATTTCTAACAGATCAAATAACCACGTAGAGGTTTCCTCATTGGTCCGCATCGTGTTAATTATCTAGAATTGGTGTCAACGATACTTTTGAGTCGGTGAGTCAACTAAATAATATGATTTGGCATTCAAGCTTTTTTTTTTCATTGAAGACGGAACATGAGAATATTTAATAGACTTCAACCAATAATAGAAGTATAATTCGCTCGGTTCTACAGAAGCTTACCATTCTGTTCTCTGTTAGCTCTACGAACAATTGGTTGAGATTGGGGAAAATATTTAAGTCTAAAAGAAATACACAACGAAATCGTTCAAAGAATCTAAGTTTGAAGAATTTCCTAAGATATGATTGTATAATCACTGGCATCGGTGTGTTTCCCCTGGCATGGATCTGTAAGTACTGTGATGGGAGTATAACTACTGGCATAAATTGAAATTATAGGGTGTGTAACCACTGGTATAAATTCAAATTATAGGGTGCGTAACCACTGGCATAAATTCAAATTATAGGGTGTGTAACCACTGGTATAAATTCAAATTATAGGGTGTGTAACCACTGGTATAAATTCAAATTATAGGGTGTGTAACTACTGGCAGGAGTGTATAACAAATGATATTAGTTCATGGGTGTATAATCGCTGGCCTAAATTAAGATTGCATGAGTGTATAACCACTAGTATGGATGTATAACCGCTGGCATAAATTAAAATTTCAAGGGTGCATAAACACCCAACGTTAAGTAAAACTGTAACTGTATAACAACTGGCATAAACCAAAATTACGAGATGCATATAATTACTGGCATAAATTAATAGCAGGAGACTACGTCACTGTATCCCTTCGACTGGTGTGCAACTTTTAATAATGATGCTAGAGTGAAGAACAAGGTCATCAATTTGGGGGAAGAAAGATATAGTTGATTGTGTCGCCCTCAGTACATGGCTGGTATCTTGTTTTCAAACGATTCTAGAAAGGTGAAGGACAGAGTACGTCGGCATGATTTGAATTTTAAAATGACGTAATTAAATGCTCCAAAAAAGTTTAAATCCTCCATTCTACTGATTCTGTTATCCATATGAAATTGTGATATCATTAATCGTTTGAAATATTGAAGTCAATTGGTTGGTAGTTGGCAAGAGTCAAAGAGTAGACGGTCTTCAAGTTATATTTAACCTCATTTGGATTTGCATAAATAAGAAATCTCTTGTATGTAAAATATTTTGTGTGTATACACAGCTCTATACCATCTCCATGACAATGAATTCTGTCAACATATTTTCAATTCAACAATGTTACATACAAAACAAAAACGTCTCTGATGATTTGACAGTGTAACTTACATCGTGTAATTAATAATAAATTTATGTTAATGAAACGTAAGATGGTGTAACTAAATATCTTATAAACAATCTCTTTTCCGCAAACACATTCAGACGTGAGTGTGTGTGCGTGGGTGCGCGCACGTATGTGTACATGTGCATTATATGTACATGTGCCTGTGTGTGTTTCAAAAAGTTACTCGAAAAACACGATTAAAAAGACTTCATTTTTGTAATACATTCACACAAAAACACACACATATGTGTGATATATACATGTACAAAATACACACATATACACACACACACACACACACACACATATATATATACATGCATATATATATGTACATGTGTGTGTGTGCATATGAGTATACGCACAGTCACTTAGCCATTGCAATGTCTTAATTCTTGGGAGTTCCTTGTATATTTATTTCTTTATTGCCCATAGGGGTGGGGAAAACATAGTGGAGATAAACAAGGACAGATAAAGGGATTAAGTCGATTACATCGACCCCAGTGCGTAACTGTTATTTATTTAATCGACCCCGAAAGGATGAAAGGCAAAGTCGACCTCGGCGGAATTTGAATTCATAAAGTAACGGCAGACGAAATAACGCTAGGCATTTCGCCCAGTGTGCTAACGATTATACCAGCTCGCCGCCCTAGTTCCTTGTATATTGCTTTGCAGTTTCCTGTACTAAGGATTATAATATTGGATTATCATCTTGGATTACAATGTATCTTTACCTTTATATGCGTATGTATGTATGTATATATATATATATGTATGTATGTATATATATATATATATATATATATATATATATATATATATATATATATATATATATATATATATATATATATATATATATATATATATATATATATATATATATATATATGCATACATATCATATAATATATATATATATATATGTATATATATATTGTGTGTGTGTGTGTGTGTGTGTAAGAATTTATAAACTTTAACGAGAACGTGGAATAACTCTTTTGGAAACTATGGATCACGAAGCGTCTATGCCTGTACAAGCATGTATGTTAGTGTGTGCATGCGTTTGTATTTATGTGCATACATGTGCATTGAAGTAAGAACTATGATAGATGAAACTAATATCATTCGTTTATCAAGTTTCGTTCCTCTATTTTCCCTCAATGCGGTAGCATGTGATTTGAGGCAGAGTTTGTTGCCACTATTAACAATTTCTAAGGCAACGCGTAAACAGAATCTTTAACACACAGGACAAAAGTTCTTAACGGCATTTCTTCCGACTCATTACGTTCTGAGTTCAAATGCCACCGAGGACAACTTAGCCTGTCGTCCTTTCGAGGTTGATAAAATGTGTACTAATCAAGTACTGGGGTCGATAAAATCAACTAAGTCCCCTTCCCCAAATTTCAGGCTTTGTGGATATATTGCAAAAGGATTATCAGCTCCATCAAAGCTCCTTTCATTCACTAGTGACTGTGAATGTTTATGATTACCTAAGACGTGAACAGTTGTTCAAGATAAATATCTTTATTACTTCAACTGTGTAAATCAGCTTCAGAGCGTTTGTTCAGTTCTGAATATTTGCAATTTAGTGGAAATGATGCAACAATGGACCAAAACGAATTACATTTTATTAGAATTTAGTCATAGTTTGATACGTTTCTCTTTTGAAATTTCTTTGAGCCCAACTTTGCCCGCTGAGGTTGATAGAATGAGCAGCATTTATTTTATCAATTTTGAAAGCATAATTGTTAGTGAAATTAGTGAATGCGCATGGCTCAGTGATTAGAGTGTCTGGCTCACAATCAGGAGGTAGTGAATTTGATTCCCGGACCGGGCTGTGTGTTGTGTTCTTGAGCAAAACACTTTATTTCACGTTGCTCCAGTTCACTCATCTCTAGACATGAGTTGCGACGTCACTGGTGCCAAGCTATATCAGCCTTTTGCCTTGGATAACATCGATGGCGTGGAGAGTGGAGAATGGTGTGCATGGGTGACGGCTGGTCTTCCATAAAAGAACCTTGCCCGAACTTATGTCTCAGAGGGTAACTTTCTAGGTGCAATCCCATGGTCATTCACGACCGAAAGGTGTCTTTAGCCTTTTTAATGGAATTATCTCCAGCACTTGTTGGCGGTATTTGAAATCAGAACAACATGACTCGGAACAATCACGGCAAGGTATTCTGCTCAATGTTCTAATGTTTGTACCAGTCGTTTGCTTTACTAATTAGTCGGGGAATGAAATCCTTTTCGGGATGGATAAAATAAGTACCAGATGTGTACTGGGGTCGATGTAATCGGCCTTCCCTTCCCCCAAAATTTCAGGCCACGTGCCTATAGTAGAAAGGATTGTTGTTGTTGTTGTTTAAGGTGACTAGCTAGCAAAATCGTTAATGTGTCGAACCAAAATGCTTGCTGCATTTTTTCCGACTCATAATGTTCTGAGATCAAATTCCGCTGAGGTCAACTTTGTCTTTCATCCTTTCGACGTCGATAAAATAACAGTCAAGCAGTGGTATCGATATAACCAACTTCCCCCTCAGATAAAAAAAACTGCTGGCCTTCTGCCAAAATTTGAATTATCATCATCATCATCATCATTATTATTATTATTATTATTATTATTATTATTATTATTATTATTATTATTATTATTATCAGTAGTAGTAGTAGTAGTAGTAGAAGTAGTAGTAGAAGTAGTAGTAGTATTTCGTGAACGATAAAATAAGTACGAACCCCTCTCCCAGGAATTCCAGGCTTTGTGCCTATAGTAGAAAGGATCATCATCATCATCATCATCATCATCATCATCATCATCATCATCATCATCATCATCCTACTAATACTTTCCAGTTAATCGAAAATTGTTTCTGACTGCTACGTTCTTGTAACATTACAACAGCAATAACAACAACAATACTACAACATCAACAACCATATTGGTTGTTCTCTTCTCAAGAATAAAAGAAGTTGGGTTATCGTCAAGTGATTCCACCATCTTCCAGTTCTTTGATTAAATCAACTGCCGTATCTTGCTAACTAAGGCTCTGATTACAGCAGAGGACTTTTTTTTTATTTATTACTGAGTCATTATTTAATAAAATATACACCGACGTGGTTGTACATACATATACGCATTCATGTACATACATGCATATATATTCATATAGATATGTACATAAATGCATACATACGCGCGCACGAACACAACACATACACACACATATATAGATAGATACATAGATAGACAGATAAATAGAAACAAAGATAGATATACACACAAGCATACATACATGCATACATACAAACATACAATAAGTGTCTCTGTGTATGTGCGTGTGCGTGTGTGCAATATATATATTATGTGTGTGCATTTAAACTATACTTGTGTATATCTAAATATATATGTATCACTTCTTGCTCATACTGACACTACAAATTCTTTAAATATACATAAATGCATACATACACATTTATACACACACACACACACACACACACACACACACACACATATATATATATATACACACACACGAATATATTCACCATGCACACGCATAATGAAGACACCCTTACACACACACACACACACACACAATACGCTATAATCGTTGAACACAAATCGAGTTAATATTATAGTCCCATTTCATATTAAACATCCATTTAGCTAGTCATTCTTATCTCTTTCTTTGGCAGTTCTTTACTTGAAATTCTTTACTCTCGTCTCTCTGTCACAAAGAATTCACTCGGCATCTATTTAAACTTAACACAATTCGCGACATGCGCTGGAGATAATCTCTAGAATGGTAAATGCTGTCAAGGTGCTTGGTGCCACCAATAAATCTACTTTGTCTACGAACCTCTACCTCCAAACGTTTACAATTCTTTTTAATAGTTCGTTGTTCAGAAAACTTTGTATTCTCTGGCACCTACCTGCCGCCATTTTCTATATTTTAACAATTTTCTTGAATTACAAATTAAACTGAAGGGATTTATTAAATATGTAAGCACTGACGAAAGATTTTTTAAAGTAAAAAGAAAAAAACTTTATTATAATTTATCTTTTG
>NC_142936.1:36833895-36851395 GCF_046866305.1 Octopus bimaculoides | reverse complement strand
CTTCAAGTCCGAACCGACTTTAGATCAAATACATTTCAACTTAATCATGATTTGTTTCTTTGTCTTTCCGGGACTACATCGTCTAACATGTTCCCCTTTTTTGCGACAGAATATATTTGAAGAGTTCAAAATAATGTCAATTTACAGGAGGCGCATGAAACAGTGTTCAATGAAATACATGTGTGTACAATCATATTTAACACGTTCGTGTACACTCGGATGTTTGAAGACCTTTCACTGCGGAAATAGTCTCAGTAGGAAATTCTTTTTATAGACAATGTGTGAGAAACCTGTTATTTGGCTACGAATGACGTTATCAAACGATTGTGTTTTCACACATTGTCTGTGAACAGAATTTTCTCCCGAAACAATTTTCGCAGCAAAAGGTCTTCCCACGTCTGAATGTACACTCGAATGTGTTAAATATGAGTGTACACACATATATGATAGTATATAAGAATACATAATAAATTTAAATATTAGATATTAAAGCTGCAAAAGTCCTTCTTATACATACTGTATTGTGCATAAAATATATATGAATTAATTGCGAACTGTCAAAAGCATAAATACACAAATTAAGCTATCCTCTACGGTGATAGCCTATTATATGCCGGCTGAATATTATATGTTGTTGATCGGGGAAGGAAACTGCTTTACTCTTTTACTCTTTTTTTACTTGTTTCAGTCATTTGACTGTGGCCATGCTGGAGCACCGCCTTTAGTCGAGCTATTCGACCCCAGGACTTATTCTTTGTAAGCCTAGTACTTATTCTATCGGTCTCTCTTGCCGAACCGCTAAGTTACGGGGACGTAAACACACTAGCATCGGTTGTCAAGCGACGTTGGGAGGACAAACACAGACACACAAACATATACACACACACGCACATATATATACATATACATATATACGACGGGCTTCTTTCAGTTTCCGTCTACCAAATCCACTCACAAGGCTTTGGTCGGCCCGAGGCTATAGTAGAAGACACTTGCAAGGTGTCACGCAGTGGGATTGAACCCGGAATCATGTGGTTGGTAAGCAAGCTACTTACCACACAGCCACTCCTATTGAGAAGCGATCAAAAAATCTTGAAACGGTCCACCAGGGTACTCCCGATTTTTTCCCTGCATCTCGAAAGCATAGAAGGAATTTATTATTCTTATATTTCTCTTACAGCCAGGTTTCCTAATATTTAGATTTAGTTCAGTCGGAGGCGCGGAATTTGAACTCAGAGAATAAAGAGTCGGAAGAAATGCCGCTAAAGACTCTGCCAGCTCGCCGCCCGAGTGATAATAACAATGATAATAATAAAGATTAAAAACAACCTAAATATGAATTTTTAAAAAACTAAAGAACAAAGCTATCCCCACCCACCTCTGAAGAAAAGTGGAAGTGCTGAAATCACAAGTCAGTGACAATTACTGATAATTGTGAAAAAAATGTATTAAAAAAGGGAAAAAAATACCGTTATCTGATAGCAAACAAGTTTCTATTTTCTTCGCGCTTGGCTTATTAACATCGAGGGCTATATACTTATATATATATATATATATATGCGCACTTGTGTGTGTGTGTGTGTGTGTGTGTGTGTGTGTGTGTGTGTGTGTGTGTGTGTGTGTGTGCGTGTATGAAGACGTTCAGTGACTTCAGGGAGTAAGTGGTAGGCAGGCGGTATGATATAAAAAAAACAAGCTTTTTGAAGTTTGATTAATTCCTTTTGTCATTTGTACAGCATCAGTTAAGAGGATATACATGTGTGTGTATATATACACATACATACATATATACATACATACATATACTTACCTACACGCACGCACACACACGCGCACACATATCTATAGGTGTGTAAGTAGGTGGTAAATAAAATAGAAAAATAACATGTGTTGATTACTTTTGTTGTTGTTGCTGTTATTATTATTATTATTATTATCATCATTATTATCATTATTATTATTATTATTATTATTATTATTATTATTATTATTATTATTATTATTATTCTTATTCTATTGGTTATTTGACCAGATCTTGTACCGTGTGTTCTTTCATTCTCAACGCTGAAATTTTGTCTCATGTTTACCGCCTGCTGAAGAAGTTTACATATGCTGTCTTAATTTTGTTGAGATGATAATAATGATGATGATTTTCTTTAACCGGGAAGGTAAGACTGTGTTTATATGCCTGGTGGCCATGGCGAAAGAGGTTCTATGGTGGACGAGATTGAAGGATGTGAAGACAAACATTTTCTTCTTTGGCGAATCCCTGATCAATTTCTTCAAGTTTCACTTGAAAAAGAATATAAGGGTAGAGAGGGAAGTATTGTTTTCTAGCCAGTTTGCTGAAGAGTAGATGAAAGTGGCGAGAATGGTACGAGTGAACGGGCCTGCCCTGAGTTGGAAAAAAGGCACCTGCCCCAAAAGTCAGGGTACCCATGATTTTTTATGGAGTTTTTCCATGATCAGCCCTCAAACGTCTCCTCCATGTTGAGGATCACAAATCGTTGATTTAAAAAAAAATTTGTTAGTCTTGTTTACACGCAAAACCCTCACAACAGCACACACACGCACATTCTTTATTTTGTCTTGTACTATCCATAATGGTTTTTTTTTTCTGAATGTAAACCCTTGCGGTTAATAAAGAAATTATTATTATTATTGAATGAGAGAGCAGTGCATGCCATCAAAGTGACACTGGGTAAAATATACGAAGCCCATCATGACTACCCATCTGATAAGGGTACACCAGGCATGTTCATCACAACCACATGTGCGCTCACAGTACTTAACTAGTACTTAATCTATCGACCCCGTCTTTACGTTCTGACTTCAAATTCCACCGATGTCGACTTTGCCTTACATCCTTTCGGGGTCGATAGATTAAGTACTAGTTAAGTACTGGGGTCGATGTAATCGACTTGTCATTTCACTCACAAATTCCAGGCCTTGTACCTTTAGTAGAAAGGATTATTATTATTATTATTATTATTATTATTATTATTATTATTATTATTATTATTATTATGGCGGTGAGCTGGCAGAATCGTTAGCACTCTGGGCAAAATGCTTAGCGGCATTTTGTCCGTCTTTACTTACTGAGTTCAAATTCCGCCGAGGTTGACTTTGTCCTTCGTCCTCTCGGGGTCGATAAAATAAGTACCAGCTGAACGCTGGAATCGATCTAATCAACTTACTCCCTCCCCACAAATTGCTGCCCTTGTGGAAAACTTTGAAGCCATTATTATTATCATTATATTACTGTAGCGAAAGAGGTGGTATGGTGGACCCGTTTGAAAGGGCTGAAGTCAGACACTTTCCTCTTTGGCCAAGGCCTCATCAACTTTTTCAAGTTCCACTTGAAAAGGAAGATGAGAGTAGAGAGGGAAGTGCTGATTCATAGCAAATTTGTTGAAAGATGGGTGACTGTTGGAAGAATGGCCAGTATGAACGCACCAATTCTGAGGATACACCTGTAAAAAAAAAAAAAAAAAGGTAATGTAAAAGGAGAAAGGGTTCTATACCCCTTTCTTATTTTTCTGACCAGGCTCCCGTGGCTTTTATGGGTTTTTCCACGAGTAACCTTTCGAAGCGCCTCCCCCTATTGGGAGTTTTATTTGTTATATCTTTCTCTGTTTTTGTACTGTTTACACGAACGTTTTTCTACCTTTCAGACAAAACCCTTTGTAACCTTCGTCCTGTTTTTGTCCTTACATGTTTTTGATTTATATTAGCCCTTGTGACCAATAAAACAGAATGAATTATTATTGATGTTATTCCGTTGTATTAGTTCCTGGACATGATCGCCGTGGTTGTACTTGTGAGTAAGGGGAAGCGGAGCGAGGTGTCTCATTACAATTTTCATTATTTTTGTCTTTGGTTCCTTTATGTATTTCTAGTTTAGACCCGTTCTTATTGTTTCTATTTATTTTTATTTTTTAACAACTTAACATTTATTTTATTTTAGTTTCTTTTTTATATCTTTTTAGCTATGCTCTAATTAAACTTCTTCAGTCCATAGGTTGGTTGGTACATTCGTTGTCAGCAGGGATTTTCTGTATAAAAGTTAATACATACATACACACACACATACACACACACATACATACATACATACATACATACTTACTTACCTGTATGTGTGGTGTGTAAAAACTCTTTAATCTATAAAGTCACTCAGTTTTCTAATGTCCGACTCCTGCAAACCGAAATATCATCATCAATCTTCAAAAACTTGGACGATGACATCAAGTTGTTCTAGATTAACAAAATCTTTTTATAAATCTCACACAACAACGCACACATACACAAAACGTACAACACACACGCACATGCACAAGCCCAAGCATACACACACACACATACACACATGTACGCCCGCCTGCGCGCGTTAATCGCTACAATTTTGAATATTTTTTGTGATTCATCGGTTCATATATATATTCTAGAAGCTTGGAAGGTTTTTAAGAGAGACAATTATCACTGTCCTAGATTATTGTAATTTTAGTATATCGTTACTATACATCTAATAAGTTGTTGACATACCAACATTTATATTCTAGATTAAAGGAGACGGCTGTAACAGCACTTTGAATACACCCTGCTAAATACTGCTTGTTACAGCTGACTAGTTTGTAGAACACATTCAAGTCGTTTGGAAGCTCGCTATGCAATAAAATTTTTGTGCTGATCTGGACAAAAAGGCTACGAAACTTATAAAATGCTTCAAGCGACTTATGAATTAAGTTTTTCGCGGGTACAAAAGGTTCGAAGACTGTAGAGAGAAGGTAAGAGACGATGAGAAGCGTGGAAGGGAGAGGAATGTCAAAATATCAGAGTTGGATGAGAAAATTCGCAATTTTCTGGACGAATATTGTTGTGTGTCTGTCTATAAAGACAGTAAGCATACAGTTTGGAGTCGGTGTGACAAATGAAGGTCTGAAAATTGGCAAAATTTTTGCAAAGTTTGTTCCCAAGGAGATCAGTGATGAGTATCCTTGTAACCAACTACTTGACAGAGATGTGCATCACACAGTCCCGCATCCTTCCTGTAGTCCAGAAGTTGTTGCCTATGACATACGATTATTCTGCACGCAAAATCAAGAATCTCAGTGGCAGTCATTTTGAAGACATTAAGGACCTGAAGGCGGTGACAAGGGTCCTGAACATCATCACTTTGGAGGGCGTCTATAGGGCCTTCACAAATTGGCTAGAGCGCTGCATCAAGTGCATTGAAGTCGGAAGAACCTACTTTGAGGGAGATTAGAGTTTTGGGTTTCTATGAAATTAATAAACGTCTCTGCTGAAAGTCTCAAAAAACTTTTGGAATGCACTTTATCACATATATTAGGATCGAAACGTAAAAGACTTTCTCACCTTTCCGAGCGTCAAACTAATACACAGGCTTGTTATTTATACACCTATCTTCGTCTTTTGTTTTCTGTAAATTTCAACTATATATACAGGGGTTGGACAAAATATGGGGCAGGACCGTCTTTGGCAGTAATTACACCTTGAACTCTACGAGGTATGATCTCGTACAAAGTTTGAATTATTTCCAAAGGAATTTTTGTCCATTCTTCAGCTAAAACAATCTCCAGTTCTTGTAGTGAGGATGGTGGAGGATATCGACTCCTTATTTGTTTTTCTAAAATGCACCATAAATGTTCAATAATATTGAGATCTGAGGACTGTGGTAGCCAGATAAGATGTTCAACTTCACTAGAATGTTCCTCGTGCCATTCAGTAACAACTTTAGCTGTGTGAATTGGTGCATTATCATCCTGAAAGATTGCGTTTCCCTCCGGAAACAGTTCAGCAACCGTAGGATGTATTTGATCAGATAAAATGCTTAAATAGTCTTGACTATTAATTCTGCCATGAAGGGAAACCACTGAGTCGGCGGATTTCCAAGATATAGCCCCCTCGATCATAACAGATCCTCCTCCATGTTTAACAGTTTGGAAGAAGGCAGTCTGGGTCAAATGCTTCTTTTGGCTGTCTCCACACGTATACTCATCCGGTGTTCGGAAATAGGGTAAAGGATGACTCGTCCAAGAAAATAACATTCTCCACTGCACTAGGGACCAATTCTGTAAGTTTTTACTTCACTCTAAACGCTTTGCAACGTTTGTTTTTGAAAGTAGTGGTTTTCTGACTGCAGCCATCCTGTGAAATCTGGCTTTCTGAAGCTCCCAGCGAACAGTTTTTGTGGAAACTGGGTTCTCAAGGTGGTCATTAAGCTCTGCAATAATTTTGGGAGCTGTACTTTTGTGATCCTTTGTAACAATTCGCGTAAGGATGTTTTTCACTCTTTCTCAAAGGCTGTCATTACTTCCGAGACAGCACTTCTTGATACACCAAACATTTCGGCTGTTTTCGTTACGCTAGCACCTGCCATACGAACACCAATAACTTGACCTCTTTGAAAGCCCGATAGATCTGTCATTTTAATAAATTTTAATTACCTTTTTCTGATGATATCTGAAAAGAAACAGCAATTTTCGCAAAACATATTAAGCAACACTAATAATAAATAAAAAAATAACAAGCTTTTGACGGTTTTATAGATATTTCAAAATTATGATGCTATGATGCTAGATGTTTCCATTATTTTGTCCAACCCCTGTATCTGTATGTATGTATGTATGTATGTATGTATGTATGTATGTATGTATGCATGTATGTATAAGTACATATATGTGTTCATATATGTGTGTGTGTGTTCATCATATATATATATTATATATATCATAAACAGCAAATAGGTAACAAGGATGTCAAGGTATTGATGCAATACGGCCGTTTCAGGCGGCTCCATTTAATCGAAACAATGCAAGCATAATATATATTTGAAATAAAGCGCCATCTTCAGTTGCAAAATACAAATTTTCAACGGACCGGGTATATTCTATTATAACTTTTAGCAAATATTTAACAGAGCCAGAAAAGGAAAGTATTCCATGCTGGTACCGATGTGGCAGAATAAGCTTCTGCCACATTGGTAGCAGCATGGAATTCTTTCCTTTTCTGGCTCTGATAAAATATTTGCTAAAAGTTATAATAGAATATACCCGGTCCGTTGAAAATTTGTATTTTGCAACGAAGATGGCGCTGTATTTCAAATATATGTAATGCTTGCATTGTTTCGATTAAATGGAGCCGCCTGAAACGGCCGTATTGCATTAATACCTTGACATCCTTGTTACTCATTTGCTTTTTATTCACCTTATTTCGAACTGTGCGGATAATACCGGACTAACTTTGTGCATTAACGTAAGTACCTTATTCACTTGAATCTGAATTATTTCTTTTATATAGACATATGTGTGTGTTTGTGTGTGTGTGTGTGTGTGTTTGTGTGTGTGTGAAAAAGTTAAATAAAGCATATATTAACCTCATAAAGTGATGATTACATCCAAGAAAACACTGGTTCAATACCAAATATATTTTGGGGAAATAAAATTTCCCTAAATCGATAGGTATATATCATGCATATAATCTGTATTCACTTAACAGCAGAAAAGAAAATGGAGAATTGAAAGTAAATAATTATTTATTTATAAAATGATACTTCATACTTCCTACAGCTGTTTCAATTGTGCTTATTAAATAGATTACAAATTTATAATTTAAATTTGCATGTATAAGGTATAAACACAATATCACCAGGGAAAAAGATATACAATAAAAGATTACATGTTGACCTCTTAGTTCATAATGGCAGACTAAGTATATGGGGTTATTTTATTTTTATTTATGTGTGAGCGTGAGGGATAACGGATTAATTTGAATATAATAGGAAATACAGTAAATTAAAATAAGTAATAAGGTAGAATAAAATAAATATAAAAAGTAAGACAATAGAAATAAATATGAAAGTTATAAAATATCAAATAAATAAGATAGAAATAAAAATAAAGTAAACAAGGGCACTCAGAGAGCGCAAACCTCCGCCAGTGTTTCTTTATTTTAGCACTACGGCCACAACACAGAGGGGACACTACAAAGACACCACAGTGGGGACAAAAAACATAAAACGAATGAAAATGAGATGTTATATAAAAATGAAAAATGAAATGGCTGCATTAGCCCCACTGCCATGCAGTACCATTTGAACGTTTATATAAACTATTTACAATCGTTCTATTATCTTATTGTTTTTTCTCGTTTTTTCCTCTTTTTTAAAAATGTAACAATTTTACGTTTTTCCTTCTTTCTTCAATAAAAACAGCTTTACTTTTCTTTTGCTTTTTAATATCTCATGAAAGGTTCTAAATCTTTTAGCTTCACTACTAACGGCAATTCATCGAACTCTACCATCACACCTGGCGGGTCAATCCCTTCTCCACACATGTATTTTAGTCTGTTGTAGGTGTCTTTGTCAACCACGACGGCCTTCACATTCTCGGAATACACATTCGTCGGCAACTTAACTCTTATAATACGTTTAAACTTTAATATTTTCCTTTCAGTTTCTTTGCTTTTAGTGTACGTCACAAAATTCCATTGAAATTTTCCTTTTCTCATTTGTTTTCTCCTTTCCTGCTTTCCTCCACCTCCCTGGGCAGACTCTCCAGTTGCATTTCCAAACTTCCCTCCTCCACTGGATCAACCGGTGTCCTCACCAATGTCTCCTCCTTATGCAACACCTCCTTGAACACTTCTTCATGTTCCTTATCGCTCATTTTTTCCACCACCATTTTGTCTTCCTTCATTCTGGTCTCCTCCTTTTCCATCTCATCTTTCTTCTTTTTCTGCTGTTCTGACGGAGAGCTCACTCTCCCACTTCTCATTTTTTTTAAACACCGTGAACCCCTCCTCAGTTGCTTTCTCCTTTATCTCGGCCTATAGCATTTGGTCCGTGCTCTCATGCCTCTCCGTCTACTCTATCTGTTGTTCCCTCTGGGGGCACCTTACCTTCATGTGGCCCTTTTCCCCACATGTATAACATATAGGCGGCCTTCCCTCCACCACCACTCTCAATCTTACGTCATCGAGCAGCACTATCTCTTCGACAATTCTCTTTAGGTCTTCCACTGTTGCTTGAATGGTTAACCTATTCCATATCCCCAGTAGTTAACTCTCTAGGTTCTTGTGGCCTTCATTATCTTGGCCTCCTCATTCCTGTCAGCTCTGGGAGTACTTTGCCAACTCGCACCCTGGCCACACGTTTGCTACAGCACGATGGCAAAAGTACCCATTCTTATTGTCTCCGTGGAGTGCTTAATTGCTTCCTCTTCTGATGTAAAATGCACCTCCACAGTAGCGTATTTCTCTCTCTTGTTATAAATGTGGTTAGACTTTTTATATTCTTATAACATTCTTCAATAGCCTCTATTGTCACTATTTCTATTGTTCTTGTTACTATCTTCATTGTCTTATATATCATCGTTCTTTTCATTGCGTTGGTTGTTAGTTCCACAGGCGGCGTTAACTTCAGTGTATTTCCGTCTCTTTCCAGCAACTTCTCGCATTCCTTCATTTTTCGAGGTTCAAACTTTATTTTTCGTACCTCCGCGTCTATTCCGCGTCTATTCCATGCCAAATTTAGTGAAAAATTTGTGGCGGTGTATTGAACAGATTTTCACCAAATTTAGCAAAAATACTTATAACCCTAACCCTAACCCTAACCCTAAAACCCGAACCCTAACCCTAAAACCCGAACCCTAACCCTAAAACGGTAAAGCTAACACCAGTACAAACGCACGAACGATGTCATAAATAACAGTACCGCCGATAGTTGTTGTTGACAAACAACGGCACTAATTTTATTCAAGGGAAAAGATCCCATTACACCGCCACAATGTGTTGTTGACAGCAGTAATTGTTTTCACCTCAATAGACATCAGTGGTTGGTTGAAATTACCGAAATACGACAACTTTAACACGAAATAACTTTAAAAATATAAACTTTTTTCAACAACACTAAGAGTAAAAGATGTTTTATATGACACATTCTACCAGTGTCTAAAGATTGAAAGTGTTTCGTTAGAAAACAAATGGTGTCCGCCAAATCAGAAAGATCCATGTTTATATATATAATATATATTTATACATGTACATAATATATATACATACATACATACATACATACATACATACACACATATATATACACGCACACATACATATCGACATGTATGTACGCACACACAGACATAGATACACACGCGCGCATATATGGCACACATGCATACATTCATGTGTGTAGGATGCGTTTGTGTGTATATATATATTTACATACACACACAGTAATTATATATATATATATATATATATATATATATATATATACATACACTCATATCCAAACACTCATACATATATGTAGTACTAAAATAGACTTGAAGCCAAGAATGTTATCAAAGCGGCACAGTCTTTGATAAATGAATACCGGTTTAGATTATCAAGAAATTACCTTGATGTCAACTCGAGCTACACATTGACCCTTTCACTCCCGGCTCTTTATTTCCGAACCATAAAGATAAAAGTCTTCTCCTTACTTATATAGAGACATTCTCTTTATATATGTAGACACTCTTTCTGTCTTTCTTTCTCTTTCTGCGCGCGCGCGCACACACACACGCACACACTCACACACATGTACGCACGCACACAATCACAACACACACACACACACACACACACACACACACACGTGTATGTACGTATGTAGTGTCGTTCACTTCGTATATAGAGACTTGTCTTTTTCGTACAATTGGAACAAGAAGTCTTTATCAAGTAGAACGGATATATTTAAAACAAAACAAAAACTATATATGTATATAGGTATGAGTGCATACAGAGAGAGGGGGAAGAGGAAGAAAGAAAGAAAGAAAGAGAGGAGAGAGATAGATGTTCTGTGCATGTGCGTTACTTTTATATATATCTCTGCGTGTGTAATGTGTGTGTGTGTACATATTTAATATGTATGCACAGACATAAATGCATATACCACACATTTAAATTTTCTATAATACTGTACACTTTGGTTTACATATCTACGTCTCTCTCTCTCTCTCTCTCTCTCTCTCTCCCTCACTTAGTACGTACATATACAGTAATCCCTCGACCATCGCGGTATTTACGTTCCAAACACCCCACTGCAATAGGTGAAAATTAGCGAAGTAGAAACAGTAACGTACAGTATTGTTTTTTATTATTTTTATAATTTGTATATATTTATTTTATTATAAAATGCAAAACAACACCACAGAGAAATCGACGTAAGCTTAAATAATGAACTGCGATAGGTGAACCGTGATATGACGAATGATTACTGTGTGTGTGCATATATATATATATATATATATATATATATATATATATATATAATATATATATCAAATATTGATCAGAGAACAAACATCAAATTCGAGTCAATGACTTTATACATAACATCACGCCTCCAAATATTTGATCATATATAAATACTACCATGGCCTTTCAACATATAGAGAATACATATATAAAAAACACAGAAGGTAAAAGATATATATGCAAATAAAAATACGGATATATAGAACGGTCTATCAAGAAGGTATAATACAATCGACTAAAAATTATAAAGCGTGTCATGCGACTAAAAATCTAAATAAAATAAAATATCAATCGACTTAAAGATTTTTCTTACTCCCCTCAAACAAAAAAATATATGTCAAAAAAGTTCATTTCCTAAAAAACTATGGTAGGTTGGAGTCCAGGAGCGTAAAAGTTCCACAAAATCAAGTCAAACACATCTATGGCCAAAATCAAGTCAAACACATCGAATCTAGCGGTTCGGCAAAAAGAGACCGATAGAATAAATACTAGGTTTGCAAAGAATGAGTCCTCGACTAAAAAGTGGTCAAATGACTGAAACAAGTAAAAGAATAAAATAAAATAATATATATATATATATATATATATATATATGATACAAATAATATATGAGTATATGCGTATATACGTACATGTATATAGATACCTACATCTACATGTATATATAGATGCATATCTGGGTACAGGACGTAGCAAAAAAACGTAGACAAAATGATAAACCGAATACAGAAAACACACAGGCCACATAAAGAACATTTCCTTCATCGGCTGCCGCCATTCTAAAACTAAGCGTTTCGAAGAGTTATATATATATGTATGTATAAAACTGACAATTGTGTCTGTCTATTTGTCTGTATGTGTGCATTACTGAAACTCAAAAACTACACAACCGATTTCATTCAAATCTTACACATGCCTTACTTAGGGTTCATGCAGTGTCAAGGGCAAATTTTTTTTTGATTTCTTGCTTAATGCGAGCCCGGAGCAATCTCTTATCTCTTACACTATTTCAGTATTATGTATCAAAAGTGAAAGAATAACACCTCGTAATGTGAGATACTTTCAGTTTTAATAATAAAACTATTAATACTTTCACTATGTGTATATGTATATGTATATATATATATATATATATATAGATTAGTTTCATTTCTATTACTTTCACTATGATATATTTATGTATGTATATCATGTATGTATATGCATACATGAATATGTATGTATATGTATGTCTACATATATATATGTATATAGAAGTATGTATATATATGTATATATATATATGTGTGTGTATATATATATATATATATATATATATATATAGATTAGTTTCATTTCTATTACTTTCACTATGATATATTTATGTATGTATATTATGTATGTATATGTATGTCTACATATATATATATGTATATAGATGTATGTATATATATGTATATATATATGTGTGTATATATATATATATATATATATAGATTAGTTTCATTTCTATTACTTTCCCTATGATATATTTATGTATGTATATTATGTATGTATATGCATACATGAATATGTATGTATATGTATGTCTACATATATATATGTATATAGATGTATGTATATATATATATGTGTGTATATATATATATATATATATATATATATATAGAGAGAGAGAGAGAGAGATTAGTTTCATTTCTATTACTTTCACTATGATATATTTATGTATGTATATTATGTATGTATATGCATACATGAATATGTATGTATCTGTATGTCTATATATATATATGTATATAGATGTATGTATATATATGTATATATATATATGTGTGTGTGTATATATGCATATGTATGTATATATGTGTATATATATGTATATATGCGTGTGTGTGTATATATATGTATATATATGCATAAATATATAGATGTATATGTATATATATATATATATATATATATATATATATATATATATATATATATATATGTATGTATGTATGTACATATGTGTATATGTATATATATATATATATATATATATATATATATATATATATATATATATATATATATATATATATATATATATATATATATATATATATATGCGTGTGTAGATGTATATATATATATATGTAGCCAGGAATTCTTTTCTCTTCTTTGGATCTGAAAGAACGGTCTGGTAATTTCTTCCAGTAGACACCGGTCTCATCAACATTGAATTTTCGGGTAGAAACCCATTATCTTCAATAATCTTTGCTAATGTAGCAAGAAATTCCGCTGCAGCAACGTGGTCAGCTGATGCGCTTTCACCTTGTTTTTTGAGAGAGTGCAAATTCTGCCGCCCCTTAAACCTCATAAACCATCCCTAGCTTGCCTTAAATTCTACGTCTTTCTCATCTGAATATTTCTTTTTCAAATCTTCAAACAAAGACAATGCTTTCTCCTGAGTTATTTCCTGACTACAATTTGCTTGCTGACGATTCTGCCTTTCAACCCAAAGGGTAAGAAGCTGCTCCATGTCTTTGTAAATTCGTCCTCTTTTCGTGTTGATGATAGTGTTTTTCATCCCTGGAGCATCATCTTTCATCTTGCCATAATCCTATCTCTATCGTGCACAATCGTTGATACAGTCATATGGCTCACCCCAAACGATCCTGCTATGGCTACAATCTTTTCACCCTTTTCATATCGTTTTATCATATCTACTTTATCTTCCAACAATAAAGCTTTACGCTTACCGCTTTCACTAGGATTCTTCTTCGGAGCTATGGGAGATTAAATGTAAATCACAAAAATAATTGTACAAAATTTTACAGCACTGACGACGTGAACACATTTGCAAAGCTCGCGACTGGAGCGCGAATGCTACGTATCAGAAAACATCTGAACTAGTACATGTGTTCTGAGTTGTATTACCGCTAACTTGTAAATAATGTCTTTGTTTTCAAATGAATTTTAATTCTTTATGATGCATACTGTATTTCAACACTATGGTATGAACGTTATTGCTGTTTTGCTAGGCGACGTAAATTAATACTGTATTTAATATTCATTTAATATTTTAGAAAGACCGACGTATCTTCTGAAATGACGTAAGTCGAAACGACTTAACCAGAGGTATTTGTATATATATATATATATATACACATACACACACACACACACACAAATGCATACGCACACATCCTCATACATATTGTAGTATATTATTCACATATACATTTGCACATACATGCATATTCATACTCGTATGCTTATACAAACACGCAGAAGTACACGTATGCACACACGCGTATGGACACAGTACACTTTCTCAGACACACCCGTGTTTGCATAGGTATAAATGCATAAATATTCATGTCTTTGCATATATATGTAAAAATATATGTATGCATGCATCTGTATATATCATATATATATAGAGATTCCTTATGAAGACAGAAATATTGAATGATTTGATGAGGGTAGGAGCACCCTTTTGGGGGTGTGCTGGAGGGTGATAAAGAAAACATCGCCAGGAACGGCAGCTTTGTTGGTTAGGAATGTTCAGGGGAAGTTTTGCTCTTCGTAACTGTGGTGTACGAGGTGACGAGAAAAATGTTACAGAGGAAAAGAGTTTGGTGAGGTAATCAGAATATGCAATGCAGAGGCGCATGGAATTTGAGAACTGAGAGAGCTTGCAAGCCATGTTGTGCATGAAAGTATCATTTGCTTCTCCAGTTACGTATTTACCCGTATCACTGATACCTTCCAAGTGTTTTAATCTGTACTAATTGTATGTGTGGCTTCAACGCTCACTGCAAAGTGAACCAGTTGGCAGTATTGGCATTATGAGAAGCGTCGAAGGACATATCTAGGTAAATTGTTTCATTCACCTGCTCAGTAATCTGGGCATTCGACTGGATTGTCATGAAGATTCTCACTAGTCACACTCTAACTTCTTCCTGGACTCGCTGTGTCTCCCCTTTCTGTTTTTTCTACGATTCCTTACGGTAGGATCATCAGTTCCTCGGAAATGGCTGGTCTATACCATTCTCAATCAAATATCTTCAACTCATAGTAGTCTGGCTTGATCATTGATGTTAAGGGAGATTCATTGCCAAGAAAGGATAAAGAGTTGAAATGAGTGTCCTTAATTATTGATAGTCTACCTCGATGGGGACAAGACTAAGCCTGAATAATTAGAAAAATGTTACATTGATATTCAGATCAGAGATGTTGATGTGAGAGATTTGGATTGTCTTTTTTAAAACGATAAGATGTGATTTAAAGGAAATTGGGTGTTATTTCTAGCAGGTCGAGAGACCACATAGAAGCTCTTTTGTCTCGTTTAGAGTGCTGCTGATGATGATAGTAATGATGATGCTGGCGGTAAATGTGGGTTTTGCTTTTGTTGTTATTGTTGTTGATGTTATTTATGTTGCTAATTCCGCACCAACTACGGTGGCATCTCGGGTCATTTCGGTAAAGCTATTTTTTTTATGGCTACACAAGTGCAACTCTGTTTTTATAGTGTGCGTGTGTGTGTGTGTGTGTGTGTGTGTGTGTGTGTGTGTGTGTGTGTGTGTGTGTGTGTGTGTGTGTGCGTGCGCGTGTGTATGTGAGCGTATGTGTATGTGCGAGTGTGTATGAAATATGTTTATGTATGTGCGTGTGTATCATTGTTTTTAAATGGAATTCATGTTATGGCGATTGTACATGTTAGATAGGTACACATTCGCTACAAATGTCTTTTAAAGGTGTTTCACATGGAACTAGCATATACAAAACCGAGTTTGTTCGGTGTATCTGTATTCCAGGGAGAAAGATGTGACTATAACTTTTCTGACAGCTGGTAGCGGTGATTACTGTTGAAGTGAAGGACTTAGCCGGTGTGAATGAGTTTCCGCTAAAGTGAAGTTTCCACATGGTTGCATGTGCTTCAAGCGGATAAATAATATCAGGCATGGAAGGGAAGGGCTTCTCAAACGTTTACTTTTTGATTGTGAAACCGATATCTTCCAAGGTGTATTTCCGTTTCTGTTCATAGATATGTTTAAGTAGCACAGAAGTGTTGTTGACATAAGCGGCCGCTATAGCATCTGCTGGATGATTTGCAACTTAGCCAATGAACGGATCATGAATTTTAAGCAATTTAGCGGCATGCCTTTTCGATCCCTTGAAACCTTGTTCGCAAGACAAAACTGAAAGCATCGCTCACTGCATAACTAAAAATTTTTCTTCACATATACGTTGTTTTCTCTCCAATCGAGCAAAAGAATACGCCCAATTCTTTCACCAACCTCCTTTTTTTTCCTTCTTTTTGTTTTATTTACCAGACCACTAAATACACTGCCTAATCAACAAATGTTAGATGTCTTGATTTTGTTTCAGACTCATGCCCCGTACGTAGTGTGACACGGTTTTAATAACAGTTAAGATCAGTTACAAAGAAAACACATGAACAAATTTTTACGGATATGTTTTGACTATTCACCCCAATGTTTGTACATATCCATCCATACACAGCTTTGCTTTCCGTCTGTCTATCTGTCTGCTTCTCTCCCTTCACTATCTCTCTCTTTCTATCCCTCTCCCTCTTTCTCCCCCCTCTCTCTCTATCTATCTATCTATCTATCTATCTGTCCCCTTTCCTCTTGTCTTCTTCCGTGGCTGTCGTTCTTCCCCCCTCTGTCTCACTATGTGTGTGTGTGTGTGTGTGTATACAGAGAGAGAGAGAGAGAGAAAGGAGAGAAAGAGATGTAGATATGTAAACCAAAGTGTACAGTATTATAGATCCATTACGGCCGATCTTACCAATCAGTTTCGCTATGGGTTTTAAAACCCGAAGTTAGGTAACAGCATGGTTAAGTAAATACCGCGTGCTCTTCAGAGCTAGCAGGTATGGAAAAAAATACGGTGACTGATCTCTGTTATTGGAAGTGAAAAGTTACATCCGGTTTATGGATGATATAAAAAAAAAGACGAAACGAGGCTATAGGAAGCGAATTGAGCGAGGAAGATATTTGTAACAACGCCTCCAACTATCCTGATACCCCACTTACAAATGTTGGGTTTTCCATTCCAAGTGAATACCTTGACAATGATGAAACGTTTTTACAGTATGACAACGGGATGGAAGATTCAAAACGAATACTAATATTTGCTAGTGACGAAGCACTTCGACAGTTAAAATAGCACAAGAACAGGGTGG
>NC_142936.1:36786395-36823895 GCF_046866305.1 Octopus bimaculoides | reverse complement strand
ATGCATCTATATATACATGTAGATGTAGGTATGTACATATATGTATGTGTACATGCATATGCTCATATATCATTAGCATTATATATATATATATATATATATATTATATGTGTGTGTGTGTGTGTGTGCGTGCATGCGTGCGTGAAAGCGCATGGCTCAGTGGCTAGAGAGTCAGGTTTACAATCATGAGGTAGTGAGTTCGATTCCCAGACCGGGGTGCGTGTTGTGTTCTTGAACAAAACACTTTATTTCACGTTGCTCCAGTTCACTCAACTGTATAAATGAGTTGCACCAAGCTGTATCGGCCCTTGCTTTTCCCGTGGATAACATCGGTGGCGTGGAGAGGGGAAGCTGGTATGCATGGGCGACTGCTGGTCTTCCATAAACAACCTTGCCTGGAGTTGTACCTCGGATGGTAACTTTCTAAGTGCAATCTCATGGTCATTCACGACCGAAGGGGGGGGGGGGTCCCTTCTTTTATATATATATATATATATATATATATATATATATATATATACGCACACATACATACATACATACATACATAAACTTTTTAGTATAGATACTGATTATTGATGGCTAAATTTCCACTGGAATGAGAGGAACGGTAGAGGAAGAACGATGAGCGGCTGGCAACGAGATGAGGAATTAAAGTGGAAACAGTGGTTAGAGCAAAATGAAATAGGGTGGAAGAGAGAGGAGTGCGAGGGAAAGGAAGGACAGAATTAAACAAACACATAACGGAGTAGGGGTAGGAGTAGGGAGGGAAAGTTTTCCGAACAAAAAAAAGGAAAAAAAAAAACAAATGGAGTAAGGAAGCAGGAGGTGGATTGTGACGAATTGAGGGGAACACCATTGTTGTTTTTGTTGATGTTGTGTAGGTGCCTGGCCAAACCTCTTAACTGAGTGAACCTCTGATCAAATCATGGCATCTCGTCTTTGTGTGTTTGTTAGTTACGTGTCCGTGATTTTTGTTTTATTTTTTAGACGGCAGAGTACGATTTGAGAGAATTTTACTGCCTTTTCTACTAAGTTGAGCGACTATGCACGCAAGGCTCTTTAGTAGTAGTAATAGTAGATATAGAGGAGTGTGGTGGGATAGGTGAAGCTGGAGATGTTGGTTTTGGTAAGAGATTGCAATTGAAAGATGGTGATATCTGAAGTAGTAACCACTTATGAAGGGGTGGTCCTAGCATTTTTCTAATCAAAATTCGACGACTCCTTTACTTTTGTCTTTTATGTTTTTTATAATGTTTGTAGTAGTAGTAGTAGTAGTAGTTTTTAGTATGGTGGTGGTGGTGATTTCCTGTAAATATCTTTCCCTTCGTCCTCCATTTTCTTAACCAATGTGCCCCTTGTTACCCTCTACTTATTCCCGCATTACTTTCAAATCTGCTTTTCTCCTCCCCATTTACTGTAACTTTGATAGATTCTCATGATAGTCATCCAACAAAATTTTGCCTTGTGGTATTTACGGTCCTTCACATTCAAATTCCGCTAAGGTCGACTTTAGTTTTCATTCTTTCGGATTCTAAAAAAAACAATACCAGTCAAGCACTGAGGGCATATCAACCTCAGCATCAACTTATCCTCTGATCCCTTCTCTCCGTATTTCTAGCTTTGTACCTTAATTAGAAACCAGACCGTCAGACAAAATGTTTCGATCCTTTTGGGGTGGATTAAATAAGTAACAGTTAAGCACTGGGGAGAGGGGATATAATAGACTATCCCCCTCCTCTCAAAATTGCTAGCCTTGAGTCAAAATTAAAATTATTAAGACGGCGTGCTGGCAGAATCGTTAGCACGTTGGACAAAATACTTTGCTGTATTTTTTCTGGCCCTTTACATTCTGAGTTCAAATATTGCCGAGATCAATATTGCCTCATCCTTTTGGGGCTGGTAAAAATAGAATACAAGTCAAATACAGGGGTCGACGGTTGCCACTAAATTTCTCCCTCAAAAGTTATGACCTGGTGTTAAAATTTGAAACCATTTAAGTCGGAGAACTGGCAGAATCGTTAGCGCATCGCCAGAATGCGTTGCAGTATTTGTTCTGACTATTTAGATCAGTGTTTCTCAACCATTTTTAGCCTGTGGATCCTTTTGATTTCTATTTTACTCTGATGAACCTCTATAGTCATTTGGAGTTTTAATAAAATCTCTTCATATTTTTATAATTAAATATTATTAAGAATTACATAGAAAGTTGTTAAAATATTTTGAGCATTGTAGAAGTATAACCAATTTACTACAGATAAATTTTAACTACAAAATCTTATATGGACCCCCAAGGGTTATATGGACGCCAGTTGAGAACCACTGATTTACATTCTGGGTTTAAAATCCCATCGAGGTCAACTTTGCCTTTCATCTTTTAGGGGAACGATAAAATAGTGTATCAGTCAAATAGTGAACTCGATGTAATCAAGTAAACTCTTCCTTCAAATTGCTGACCTTGAGCCAAAATTGGAAGTAATTTAGCCATATAATGCTATATCGGTTCGCCTGATTTTTAGTTTTGGCATTCGGTGCAAGGTTGGCTATCCCTGATGATCTGCAGAACGGTGAAATTACGTGTCACGGTAGTGCCATCCACCAGTGCAAGCAATCATTTCATCAACCAATATAATCGGTGATTAATTAGCACGTATCGTCAACACAAGACGACATCTCATGACATATACAACAGTTTAAGGCACTCCAAAAAACACAGCCAATTTAGGTTGGATGTGCTAAATGCCATTCGTTCGAAATAATTTTGATTATTATCATTAAGGCGACGAGCTGGAAGAAACGTTAGCACGCCGGGCGAAATGCTTAGCGGTATTTCGTCTGCCGTTACGTTCTTAGTTCAAATTCCGCCAAGGTCGACTTTGCCTTTCATCCTCTCGGTGTCGATAAATCAAGTACCAGTTACACACTGGGGCCGATGTAATCGACTTAATCCCTTTGTCTTTCCTTGTTTGTCCCATCCCCTTGTGGGCAATAAAGAAATAAGAATCGTTAGCATGCCGAGCAAAATGCTTAACGGCATTTCGTCCGACCTTACGTTCTGAGTTCAAATTCCACCGAGGTCGACTTTGCCTTTCATCCTTTCGTGGTCGATGAAATAATCACGCACTGGGGTCGATGAAATCGACTAGCCCCTTCCCTCAAAGTTTCAGGCTTTGTGCCTATAAAGGTGGTGAGCTGGCAGAGTCGTTAGCACGCCGGGCAAAATGCTTCGCAGCATTTTATCTGTCTTTATGTTCTGAGTTTGAATGTCGCCGACGTCAACTTGCCTTTCATTCTTTCGAGGTCGATAAAATAAGTACCTGTTAAACACTGGGGTCAATGTAATTGACTTACCCACTTTCCCGAAATTGCTGGCCATGTGTCAAAATTTGAAACCGTTATTACTATTAAAGTATGAAGCTTGCAGAATCGTTAGCGGTCGAAGAAAATACTGACTGGCATTGTTTTCTGGCTCTTTTATATTCTGAATTGAAACGCTGTCGAGGTCGACTTTGTCTTTCATCGTTTCGGAGTCGATAAACAGGTAGTACTAGGGTTGATGTAATCGTCTAGATCCATCCCCTAAAAACTACTGGCCTTGTACCAAAATCAGAAAGGATTACTAAGACAGTGAGTCAGCAGAATCATTAGGGCGAAGAAAAATAAATACAGCATTTCTTCTAGGTCTTTATAGTCTGAGTTCAAATCCCGCCGAGATCAACTTCACTTATAATTTCAACTGAAATCATCGATAAAATATTATACCAGTTAAGCATTGGGGTTGATGTAATCGATTACGCCCTTCCCTGAAACTTTACTGGCTTTATGCCTGAAATGGAAACCATTAATTGAAGATGAACGAGTCGGTATCGATGATATACGGAGAGAATGGATTGTGAAAGTAGATGATTTTTCAGATAAATACACACAGACGTATGTATACACACATACAGGCGCACTGGCAATCACACACGGATACACATATATAGGCGTGCGCGCAACCACATACAACACTACCGCCAACAAAAACACCTCTTTTATTTAAGAAATATAATTGTTCACCGTGTTTAAACCACAACACTGTAAAGTGAGCCCTACTGAGTGAAATAATCCCTCGTTCTTTTGTCACATTAACTTAGATGTATGCGCGTGCATGTCTGTGTACGTGTGTCTGAGGTTTTGTATGTGTAACTGTGTATGTGTAGTTGTGTCTATACGTATGTGTGGGTGTGTTTATGTATGAGTGGCTGTGTATCACATTGTCACTGTTATGTGGACGGGTGAGTATGCGCGCATACATCAATGTGTATGCATGTATATATATGTACATGTGTGTGGTGTCTGTGTGTATGACTGCGTGTAACATTGCTTACTCTTATCTGTGTGTGCTCATTAATGTATATGTATTTTTGTGTATGTTTGTACGTTTGTGTGTATGTATGCATATATGTACACAGACACGGACACACACATACACACACACACACGGACACACACATACACACACACACACACATACACACACACACACACACACATATATATATATATATATATATACATATATATACAGAGGGAAAGAAGAGAGAGAAATAGTATGCATATATATGTGTGTGTGTGTGTGTGTGTGGCGAGTTCTTGTATCAATAGCTTGAATAAACAAACATATTCTCCTCTTCCAAACAGTGCGAACGCCATTTTTTCCAGTAAGACCCAAAAAGCCATCCACCCCTAAACCTCTCGTAATTCAAACTGTTTCCCCGGACCCACTCTCCCCTGAAACCTTATTTCTCTCCTCGTCCATCTCTCCCACCACACTATTTATCCCTCTCCTCCCATCTCTCCTTATCTCTCTCTCTATCTCTATCTCTCAACTCATTTCTTTCTTTTCTCCATCTCAGTTCTTAATTCAAAGTTTACCACTTAACTTCCTTCTCGACACCCTTTTTTTGTTCTTTTATCTTCGGCGTCCTTCTATCCATCTTCTCCCCAGCCCCGTTATAAAGAGGGTAAGCGGCGTAAGGTCAAAGTGGTGAAGGAGTTAACGGAAGAGGTCAAAAGGTATGAATTACAAGAAAGACACTTCTTACAACAAAACAGAACTCACTCACTTCTTTGCCTCCAGTTACAACTGGCTTTTACATTAATCTTGCTTCAGTTTTCCCTTCCTTCTCATACACCATATTTTGTATCATTTGTTTCAGTCATTAGACTGCGGTCATGCTGGGGCACCGCCTTGAGGAATCTTAGTCGAATGAATCGAGTCCAGTAGTTATTTTTTTAAGCCTAGTACTTATTCTATAAGTCGATTGTGCCGAACCGCTTCGTTACGGGGGACATAAATACACCAACAAAAAAACACCCACATTCGCACGTATATCTGAATATGTGTATATATAAATGTGTATATGAATGTTTTTATACGTGTATATATATATGTGTCTGTGCGTGTTTGTGTGTGTCTGTGTCTGTGTGTCTGTATATGTGTGTGTGGGACATACATATATACATACTATAGGCACAGGCGTAGCTGTGTGGTAAGAAGCTCGCTTCCCAACCACATTGCATTGCTCGAGCCGACCAAAGCCTTGTGAGTAGAAACTGAAACAAGCCCGTTATATATATATATATATATATATATATATATATATATATATATATATATATATATAAAAGATAATAAAAGTGAAAAAACTACAGAAGGCTTGTGTTACATGGTTAAAGTATATATTTAAATTATGTCAGAAAAATGTAAGAAAAATGTTATAAAAATGTTATAAAATCTTTTTGGTATATAAACATTTTATAACATTATAATGTCAGAATCACTATGGTTTTCGGTTAACGCAACGAGGACGTTGTGCTTTTGTGCTGGAACTGAAAAAGAGAGAATATTTGAAGTTTGGGCCATTTATAGTTTTTTAAATCTTTATTCTCAAATAGTTGATCCACCATGCATGTGTGTAAGTGCGAGCGTGTGTGTGTGTGTGTGCGCAAGGTGTTACTCTTTGCAAACCAAATCTCATGCTGTCGTGATTATACATCCTTTGTAAAAGAAATTATATGGTCATAACTGTAGAATAGAAATGACAGATAGAGGATCCGGTACACCTGTGGATCAGACACTAGAATGCGTTTGTTAGCAATTGAGTACTGATCAATCGAATTGTATACGATCCAGAATGTCTGTGTGCTTAACAGCATCCCAGTACTTCATTGTGTTCTTCACTTGAGCCTTGAAGAATATCAACAGTTGTTCGGGGACTGAAATATCTTCTGGCCGTCAAGTAAATGGCTAATCTTTGCAATGCGGTCGCAGCTATGTTAAAGATATGCTTTTGTCACTCTCTATCTTCGGCGATATGGAAGCCCAGCATTTGAAGTGACGGTGAGGTCTTCAGCTGAGTGCTGCATATGTTTAGAGGACTTGTAGTGCGGTAGTGTTTTCTTGATATGAGTAGCGCTTGAATTTTCTTTGCTGTTAAAAGAAGTAAGTTTGGGATGGCCTCTTTGACGGTTGCAATTGTGGTCTCTGTTTTTGAAATCAGTGCAGTTTTGGTGTGTGATGTTTAGGCTGCGTGTAGATGATGCACAGTTGGGAGAAATTAAGGAAGAATGAAGGACAGTGTCATCTGCATAAGAGATGTTCTTAGATGTGGCAGCAAATAGGTTATCAACGTATGGAAAGAAGAGACAACCGATCCCAGGGGGGCACTAGAGTTGAGTGAAGCATAGGCAGAAAGAGCTCTGTCAACATATGACGCGATGGTGTGATCTGATAAGAAACTACGATTCCAAGAAATGAGAGATGCTGGATCCTGTAGGTGGATAGTTTTAAGAGGAGATTGTATGCTAGACACTGTCAATGCTTTGCTGATATTATGGAAGCAAGAACATTCCTTACACCGAAGTTCTCTAAAGCGAAACTGGTGATGGACATAACAGAGTAGGTCTCCCGTAGGTCTGGCATTGCGGAAGCTGTACTGAGAAGAGAAGTGTTGACGAACGTCATTATTAATGTGTCTCCATTACCTTGTAAGTTTTAGAGGTGAGAGCGATTGGGCGATTGTTGGCTGGGTTAAAGGGGTAGAATTGTTGGTTTCAAGCAACCAGACGTATTTATTACTGCACCTGTCACGTGTAGGTGCGTGAGTTTGTGCATGTGTATATGTGTATAAATATGCATATAAATATACGTAGATATCTATACGTATGTACATATACATGTGTGTGTGTGTGTGTGTGTGTGTGTGAGAGAGAGAGAGAGAGAGAGAGAGTGTGTGTGTGTGTGTGTGTGTGTGTGAATATATATATGCATTTATGAGTTAACATACAGTTTACCATCGTATAGTAAAAAAGGTAAATTGTCCTTAAAAAAAGAAAATTAAATTGCGATACAAACCGGAAGCGACAACAGTGGTATAGCATGGGAGGGCTTCATATGTGGAACCCTGCAACTCCTGCACTTATGTATTACTACCTCCATACCAACTTATTTTGGATTTCTCTTACCGCCACTCTTGACGTTGTGAACCTGTTCCTGGATGAAGAGTTCGGAGTGTAAGTTGAAACTAATTCGAACACTATTGCGTGTTTCCTATACCGAGCATATCTAGCTCTCACCTATTGAGTGTGTGTGTGCGTGCGAGCGTATAGGCATATATATATATATATATATATATATATATATATATATATATATATATATATATATATATATATATATATATATATATACACGCGGGTGTTGTGTACATATGAAATATACACAGATATTCATGATTTTTGCATTCATCCGTTAATATGAAAGGGCCTGCTCCGACATGTTTATATATCGATGCGTTTATGACGCATAAGTTTGAAATAAGTCAGTGGCGTGGTTGTTTTTTGGTGGAGGGACGTGTCGTGCTTGACGTTGTTGAATTTTCTCAATATGATGGTGGTGGTGGTGGTGGTAATGGCGATGACGATGGTCGTAAGTAGAGTAGTGGCGTTAGTGGTAAAGGTGAAGCTAGTATGATTCGTACATGAGCACATACATACATACATAAATATATATAAATTACAAATATACGTACATATAGACATATCATAACCCAAACATGTGCATTCAAATATGGATGTATTTATGCATACATGTATGTATGCATGTATATGTCTGTATGCATACAAATATGTATGTTTGTATGTGTGTGTAGATAGATAGATAGATAGATAGGTAGATAGATAGATAGATAGATAGATAGATAGATCGATTAAAACAGATTTATTCAGACTCCTCGGTACTCTGAGTTTCAAGCGTGTAACTAGTCTTCGGCCATTGGGGGTCTGAATGAGAGTTCAATTGAAGGAGAGTCAATGTTTATAACAGGATTGGTCGAGAAAAGGCGCACGGTATAGCGGTATGATGTTGGTATTTCAGCGACAGCAATTACTTGGAAAATACCGCATGGTGAACAAGAAGCCAACCGCGTGGTGAACAGGAAATCGACCACGTAGTGGACAAGAAATCGGTCGTGTGGTTGTGGGCATAAGTAGGGGTGTATATGTATATGTGTACATATATATGCCCATATATCTGCGTATATGCATCTGTACTTATACGAGTATGTGTGCGTAGATGTACATTCAGACAATCGCGCGCGCACACAGACACGCACGCACGTGCACGCGCGCACACACGCACTCACATGTGTATATATATGCATCGATGTATGTATCTCTCTTTATATATGTATGCTTGTTTACACATCCGTATATATATATATATATATATATATATATATATATATATATATATATATATATATATATATATATACGTATACATACACACAAACGTATGGTGTATATTTTTTATGTATGTATTTATGCATGTATCTATATAGGTATGTGTGTTGTTGGTGTTCCGGTTGTGAAGGGGCACTGAAGTATGTAGAAAAACATGACACTGAAGCGAATGAATATTAATTCCTAATTCAACTTCAAGTATTTAGGATACTTTGCGATTCATGTAGTCATTAAACCACTAGTTCAAACCTTATTAATAGCCATTAATATTTTATGGTGATCCAATATTTAGGATGTGTTACTAACCTTCACACAAGAATTTTACCGCTTATCTGAACATATTTTGATTGCAACTACGGATGGGAAGTTGAAATTTTTGCCCCTTTAGATACAGGTGAATTCACAGAATCGTTTAAGCTCGAGGCAAAAAGCATCGCGCAATGTGTTTCCGCCGTCTGCATTCTCTGAGTTCAAATTCCGCCGAGGTAACTTTGCTTCCCTTCCTTTCGGCGGTTGATAAAATATAGGAGCGGTCATTGGCTTGACTGAATTCTTAGAGGAGCCAGTTCCCAGCATTTTGAATTCAAATTCTGGCGTGGTTGACTTTGACCCATTTTTTTTTTCTTTGTGAGGTCGATTACATAATTTGAGGGTTTGCTAGAAAAGACTCCATTGCCCCCACAAAATGAACGATTGTTTTTAACTGCGCAATTATAGAAATCCTAGGTAGTGAGTTCTAACGTAGGTACAAGGCCTCGAATTGCGAAGATGAATAATCAGTCATCTCAATTATATTGACCTCCCTATTTCACCGGCACTGTAAATTATTGACTACGGAAGGATAAAGGATAAACGAAAGCTGACCATCGCGGGATTTGAACCTAGAATATAGAGTCATAACAAAAAGTCAGAAGGTACTCAACCCAACCCGATGCCTTCTACTATAGACACAAATCCTGGAATTTTGTGGGATGGAGCAAGTCGATTACATCAACTCGGGTGTTCAATTAGTACTTATTTTATCGACTCCGAATGGATGCTCGACAAAATTTGAACTCAGAACGTAAAGACAGACGAAATGTCGCTAAGCATTTTGTCCGGTGTGCTGACGATTCCGCCGGTTCGCTGCCTTCATCCACTGCTCTAATAATGATTTTACCACTGCACCGCACTGTAAAGCTTTAATGGTGAAACATAGATTGCTCTCTTCTTGTAGACGTACTCTGGCGGCGGCTGTATTTCATAACTTTAATGTGAGAGACAATGTGACGTTCAAACCAAATCCCAAGTCGAGAAGCGAGGCAATGTCGCCATAAATCATGGCTACATTGGACAGTTTCCTAGGTATTCATACGGATCTAGGTACCCAATGTTACTGTTTATGTTGTGGTTGTGTACATAGGGACCTCTACTGCATTGCCTTGTTCGGGGAAAGGCATCCATAATCATGTTTAGAGAACTCTGGAGCAAGGCTGGGATTTAATGGCAGGCGCACGTCTAAATGAAACCAAACGACTCGTATTTTTATAGATTTCTTTAGATTTCTTTTATCGTTTTAATTGTTTTAGTCATTGGACTGTGGCCATGCTGGGACACCGTCTTGAAGGGTTTTAGTCGAACAAATCGACCCCCGTACTTGTTTTTTTAAAGGTTTTTGGTCGAACTGCTAAGTTGTGGTGATGTAAACAAACCAACACAGGTTGTCGGGCACACACACACACACCACACACTTACACATTAAGTGCAGGCATGGTTGTGTGGTAAGAAGTTTGCTTCCCAGCCAAGTGACATTTTGGGTGAATGTCTCCTTGGGTCGACCAAAGCCTTGCGAGCGGATTTAGTTGATGGAAGCTGAATGAAACCTGTTGTTAATATATATAAATGTGTATGTATGTCTTTATGTTTGTCTCCACTATCGCTTGACAACCGATGTTGATGTGTTTACGTCCACATCACATAGCGATTCGGCAAAAGGTTCCCCAGCGTGGCCGCAGTCTAATGACTGAAACATGTCAAAGGAACTTTCTTTCAGTTTCGTCTGCTAAATCCACTCGCAAGACTTTGGTCGTCTCCGAGTTAAAGTACCGAAGTGCTGCATGGTGGAACTGAACCGAAGACAACATATTTCGAAAGCAAGTTTCTTACTTACAGAACAACGCCTATATTTCTGTATACTGGTTTCAAATTTTGGTGCAAGGACAATAATTTCAGCGAGGGGTGTAAGTAGATTACATCGAACCCAGTGCTCAACCGGTAATTATTTTATCGATCCCGAAGGAATGAAAGGCAAAGTCGACCTCAACGGGATTTAAACCTCAGAACATAAAGACGGGGGACCGGCGGGATTTGAACCCAGAACGTAACGACAGACGAAATGCAGCTATATTTCTATATATTTTGTATATTTTCTTCATATTTCTAATTACATTTTTATGTATATTTCTATATATTACATATATATTTCTATATATTTCCACATATTTCTATAAGTCGGGTCGATAAGAAATCTTTTCCTGCTGTCATGCCAGTAAAATAATTTTAGTCAGATGTAAATATAGATACAGCTAAATACAAACTCTTCTTCATAAATTATATATATTAATCATTTATTTATTTATGTGTTTCAGCCAAGTGGCTGCGGTCATGCTGGTGCACCACCGTGTTATACGTTATTTATTTTGTAATTTCTGCCACCACAAAACATTCAACAGACATATATCAAGATCATGAAACAATTTCTTATTCCACTAAAAGACGTTGTTCTACTCGCCACCGCCAAAACATCCCTGCCATATTACTTTTCAAGAAAATTCGATAATTCTTTCTAATCTCATCTACAATTGTGGCTCTGTTATTTTTAATTTCTATTAATAATAAGCCGATAGAAATGTTGGCTGGCTGGCTGGTTGGTTGGTCAAGCTCTTCAGTTACGTTTTACATCCTATAGACAGAATAGGAAAGAGATAGATAGATAGATAGATAGATAGATAGATAGATAGATAGAGTGAAAGAGAGATACAGAGGGAATAACATAAAGGCACAGGATAAATGCACATACCAGGCTTGGTTGGAGGAGGAGGAGGAGGGACTCACAGAATAGGTTTGGGAGGAGTTATATAAAGTGAGAAATTTGATTTATTTGATAATATTTTAGTGAAACACTAGGGTCGATGTAATCGACTAGTCCCCTCCTTTAAAATTTCAAGCCTTGTGCCTTGAGTAGAAAGGATTATTAGGAACTGAATAAAAAAAAAATGTTAAAATACTTTGTGCATTGTAGAAGTAAAATAAATTCATTACTCGTAAGCTTTGACAAGAAAATCTTATATGGATTCCCCAAGAGTGACATGGATCCTGGCTGAGAACCACTGGTGTAGATGGTTGAATATTCCTCAGATCCGTTACTCTAAATGTAAGCATCAGGCAGAATCAGCGTGACACAACGTAACAGTGTGTCACAGTCTGGCCCTTTGTATAAAAGGTGTAATCTACCCACTGGGCCTCCACACTATTTCGATCCTAGTCAGTTTTACACACAAGCCTTGGGTTGACCTGAGGCAGGTGCAGTACTCCGGATGCCATTCAGTGGGATTGAACCCGAGCCCACATGATTGTAAAGCGAACACTTTAATCACTTCGCCCTGCATACACACATAAATATATATATATATATTTAATTATATGTATTTATTCTATCCTAATAAATAATAGTTCAGATAGAATAAATGGGTTAATAGAAACCAAGGTAGCAAAGATCACAAAATAACTGTGGTGTAATTCCTGTTGGTGAGGCAGAAACTCCTTGATATTTTGGGTATTTGAGTATATTTAAAAATTTAAGGAATGGAGAAAACGCATGTTATAGCTGCATACTTTATTCCGACATATGTTTCGAAGAATTACAATTTATGCGATCCATAGGAATCGGCGATGTTAAAAATGTAAACTTCTCCTCAGGGAAATGCATGGGAATCATCTTAAACGTAAGACATTATGACCGAGTATGATAACTATAGTTTGATAATGTTATGACGTGATTCATTTGAAAAAACCGTTAGAGATTTGGACGCTACCAGATAGTGGGGTGGACAAAACATACATATAAATATATATACATACATACACACATACTTATATACACATATATATACATATATATACACATATATATACGCACACATACACATACATTTACACATATACACACACATACCTACCTATACACAAATACACATATATGTATATCCATACCCATATATACATAAATACAAATATACACACAAATATACATGCATACGCACACATACACATATACACATATACACACACAAAACCTAATCACACATATATACATATGCATTCATACATATATATACACATATATACATACATACATATACATACACACACATATACTTACAAACATACATACACACACCTACATATATATATATATTTATATTTATATATTTATATATTTGATCCTTTATATTGAACACTCAATATTTCATCTACATTCAATACTTTCTTTCATGGTGCCATCCATTTTTATGTTATTTTATTTTATATTGTATATTGTATATCATATTATATATTGTATATCATATTATATATTGTATATTCCATATTCTATACCCCACATTAGTTCTGCAGGAATATAAATAAAACATAAAAAACAGACAGTGTTGGAACTCTTTTAAGCAAAATAATATATTCCTCTATACACAATCATACAAAAAACCCCACCTTTTTTGTATTTATTTTTACTCGCATATATATATATATATATATATATATATATATATATATATATATATATATATATATAAATACACACACACACACACACACATATATATATATATACATATACACACACACATATATATATATATACATATACACACACACATACACATGTATACACAATTATATACACACACACATATATATATATATATATACACTCACGTACATCCAAATATACACATATATTTATATATATAAAAATACATTTACACAAATACGCACCCATACATATTCACAAATACACTCATATATGAATATATAAAGAAACTTATGCATAAATATATCTGTGCACAAAAATGTACATACATCCAATAAAGCATACGTGTATGCATATTTATATATTTTTTTATAAGTAATAGTAATAAGAGTAAAAATAAGGATAAAAATAAAAATAATAATACATAATACATAAATGTACACAAAAATCTATACAAACACATCTAGTTTATACAAAAACATGAATATATATACACACAGACACACACACATTCTCCTACAGATACACGTGTATATATAAAAACACTTATACACGTATACTCATACGCACATATATTTTTTGTATGTATTTGCTGTTACATGAATATATCAAGATTTAATATATGTTCTAATTTAGGTTAATAAATAACGAATGTTTAGATAAATTATGTGAATCGTAATCAATTTTAATCTTCTAATATGTGAGGGAATTAATAACATGTTTTACTAGAACTATTTGATGAACTCACATATTACGGGTTAATATGATAGCGTTTTATAAAAACAGTGATTGTTATTTAAATGCTGAAAATACATGTTGTTGCCAATGTTTACATCTGTAAGAATTTTCTAATATATATATATATATACAAGCATATCCATACACACGTATTCACGTATCCATACAGACGTATTCATACAAACGGATTCACACTTCTTCACAAACACACCCACATACACTCTTACACATACATATATATATACATATACATACATACATACATACATACATACATACATACATACACATAATCAGATGCATCATCATTTAGCGTCCGTCTTCTATGCTTTAACGGTTTCACAGGATTGAACGAGACGGAGGACTGCGTTGAGTTCCAATGTCTGTATGGGCATCGTTCCTACGACTAGATGCCTTTCCTAATGCCAACCCCTTCAAAGAATGTACCGGATTTTTAGCACACACCGTATTAGGGTAGGTTTTTCCAATGCCAATAACATCTCACAAATTATATCGTCACATAATAACCGTATTCTAAGAGGTTTTAATCTCTCTTCTACTAATCTTGCAAACACTAACAGTAACATCAACAATAATCTCTCTTTAAATGATAGCAGCTGTACAAACAGCTTTTTCAATTGCGGCCTGGGTAAAACCTATGTCTTCAATGGAAATTGCAGAATTAAAAACGCTGTTTACCAATGCAAGGTTATTTCTAGTAACAAAGAATATTTTTATACTGGACTATCCTCAACATATTTGAAATCCCGCCTGGCCAACTACTTCTCTACCTTTAAATACAAACGTAAGCAGAACTCCTCGGGACTCAGTAAACTAATCTGGGACCATAAGGACTCTAACAATTCCTTTTTTGGGGAATGGAAAATTCTAGATCTTTTCCTTATGATAAAGAGAAATCTCTCTGCCCTTTATGCACGGAAGAACAATATTTTATTCTCTTCTCTAAGCATAAATCGGTAAACAAATTTACAGAGAGAATTTTCAAATGCATCCATTAGACAAAGCACACGTTCAGTAATTTCAAATAATATCCACCCGAAACCTAATAATATTTAATGCAAACTTCTTTGCCATATTCCTCAATCTTACTCCCCTTAACCTTTACTCCCCCCCTTATTAACTTTTCTTACTTTTCTTCTGTTTATCAGTTTGCACAATTGTACATGTGCTTATAAGTGTATGGTTTTTATTTTTGTAGTGTGCTAATGTCTGTCAATATTTTGGGAGGTGTTCGCTCCTCTATATGTGTATGAACGTCTGTTTATATTTATAAGTCGAGATCGTTAAAGTCCTGTAAAACATACTTAAGTATCTCTATGATTCTAGCTATACGCTTATGAGAGTTATAGTGAGTTTAAAAATCTATGATTTAGCATTTTTTCAGTTCTTTCAAACAATTTCTTCCCATTACCTAATAATGATTTATCCAAAGTTTCTTTTATTTCCTTTTCTTTTTCTTCAGGCTTTTCTTTTCTTTCTTTCCCTCTCCCTATCTTTCTCTACTTCAGTTCCTTCTCTCACAAAATCACGTTTGTTCCGACAACGTCATTTAAAATTCCAAGCGTCCATTGTTCGTATGTAAATATTTTGTGAATGAACGTAATCTTTATGTGTTTAAGTAAGTGTGTGTATATGTATACAATTATGTGTTGAGGTCTATTGATGTTTTAGGATGCGTATGCTCTTGTGTATATCAATGATAGTTTGTTTATGAGTATTACTATGTGAACGTGAGCGTATATTTTAGTACAGGTTTGATTCAAAGTCGTTACCGCATGAATATTTACGAGTATATGTGTAGAGATATATATGCATATGTTTGTGAGTATATCTCAGAATATGAAGGTATGTATGTATGTATGTATGTATGTATGTATGTATGTATGTATGTATGTATGTATGTATGTATGTGTATATGTATATATATATATATGTATATATATATATATATATATATATATATATATATATATATGTATGTATATATAATATTTTATATAGATATATAGTAATATAAATATGTATATACGTATATATGTATGTATATGTGTAAGTGTTTGCATTTTGATGAGTGTGTATGTATGTGTTTGTATACGTTTGTGTTTTTGTATGAATATAATGTTTATATTTTACACGTCACATGTTTGAGTGTGAATGCCTGTGTCCATATAAATATAAATATGTTACATTTTATAGGACTTACTTTTTTCGGTTACCATGTTTTTTGATGAACTTGTTATCATAAACCTCCTGAAGAGATTGGTGCACTACTGACCATTATTTATCCTGCCAGACATTTTAGAGTGCATCCGTCGAAATGTATTTCACTCATTGAGTGAAATATTACAGAAAACAAAGTTGGGGTATGATCTGGGAAGAGGTAAGGGAAAACTAAACCACTTGCTATTCATGGACGACCTGAAGTTATTCACAAAAACTGAGGCAGAACTGGACAGCATATTTCAGTTTGTGCGGATTTTCTCCAGTGATATTAAGATGCAGTTTGGACTCTCAAAATGTGCTACAATAGTGATGAGACGAGGAAAGCTTGCCAGGACAGAAGGCATATGGTTGCCAAGTGGTGAAATGATAAAGGCAATTCAACCTCAATCCAGTTATAAATATCTGGGAATACTTGAAGCAGATGGAATCAAACACCATGACATGAAGGAAAAGACAAAAGGAGAGTACCATGCGGCGAGTGAGAAAAATATTGGCTTCCAAACTGAATGCCAGAATCATAATTTCGGCAATAAACTCGCGCGCAATCACAGTAGTTCTGGCGATGGCGCGCGAGTTTATTGCCGAAATTATGATTCTGGCATTCAGTTTGGAAGCCAATATTTTTCTCACTCGCCGCATGGTACTCTCCTTTTGTCTTTTCCTTCATGTCATGGTGTTTGATTCCATCTGCTTCAAGTATTCCCAGATATTTATAACTGGATTGAGGTTGAATTGCCTTTACAGAGAAGGAACTAAAGGAGATGGACAAGAAGTCAAAAAAGTTCTTAACGATGCACAGTGCCCATCATCCACATGCAGACACTGATTGCCTATACATGAAGAGAGCAAATGGAGGAAAAGGATTGATAAGTCTGGAAGACTGCGTGCGTATCGAATTCGAGAGTTTAATGAGATACCTAGCTCAAAGTCAGGAAACCTTGCTAGGAACGAGGGAAAATTGAGAGCAGAGAAAAAAGGGAAAACGAAGGAAGAAGTACAAAAAGGACACGCTGAAGAATTACGCCAAAAGGGACTACACAATCAATTCCACGTAGCCACAACAGACGTTGCTGGAAAAAAATAGGTGGGATTGGTTGATGATAGGAACCCTTATAGAAAAGACCGAGAGCACTAACTATACTGGCAGAGCAGGAACCCAGTTCTGGCCACGAACTGGAAGGTCAACCTGAGGAATGAGCAACTGTATCCGCTGTGCCGCATCTGTGATAGAGCGGATGAAACCATTGTCCATATCACGAACCAATGCCTTAGACATGCCCAAAACCAATACCAGTTGTAGCGACACGACCAGGTAGCGAAACTGCTACGACGGAAACTGTGCAAAAAGTGAAAGCTAGAGAGAAGCAAGACGTAGTATGAACACAAACCGCAGAGAGCGGTAGAGTCAGAGACTAGCAAAATCCTCTGGGATTTCCAAATCCAATCAGATCAGGTGCTAGAGCACAACAGATCGGACCTAGTGGTGGTCGACAAGGTGCACTACATATACTATATAGTTGACGTTGTGTGCCCCTTTGACCTACGAATAGTTAAGACAGACAGACAGACAGATAGATAGATAGATAGATAGATAGATAGATAGATAGATAGATAGATAGATAGAGAGAGAGAGATATAGATAGATAGATAGATACAACCCTCTTCAGTACGAAATAGCCCGGCTACGGAAAATGAAGAAAGTGAAGATAGTGCCAATTATTGTTAGGTCCTTGGGGACAGTATATCAGAAGGCATCAAGAGGAATATAAAGGAAATTGGAATAGAGTGCCCAGTAGAACTGTTACAAAAGGTTTGCCTCTTTGTCATGAGCAGAATAATCAGGAAAGTATTAGGCAGGTAGTAAACCCGCTACGCATGCAAGACTCCAGGAGCTCCAACAAAACTTGTCATAAAGAGAAAATAATAATAACAGTAGTAGTAGTAGTAGACCTTTTTATTATAGGCACAAGGCTTGAAATTTGCGGGGAGGGGGTAAGTCGATTACATCAACCCAGTGCGTAACTGGTACTTATCTAATCGATCCGAAAGATCCCAACAACTTTACCATCGGTGCTGAGCGACCTTCACATCCTGCTGATATCGTTTCTGCGTTTTTAACATTATGTGTCTATAAGAGATATTTTTTCAAGACAAATACAGCAGTTTGAAACCTTTAAACTTTATACTCAGTATGTATACAACTTACTAACTCTTACTGGTTTGAATTACTAGATTGCAGCTATGCTGGAACACTCACTGCCTTCAGAGGTTTTAGATTATGTCGAATGTTTGATTCTTATTCTAAATAATTTTGAAATTTTGATGCAAGTTAGTAATTTAAATCACTTTAAAACATGAATTTTGTATCATAGCACCAGGGAAATTTTATACGGTTTGGTATCCAAAGGGATTTTAAGAAAGTATCTCTTATAAGACATATTGTATTTGCTTCTGCAGCTATCTAGGCAGACAGGCAGCCAGCCAACCAACCAACTAACCAGCCAGCCAGCCGGCCAGCCAGTCGATCAAACCTCACTCATTAAATGTATTTCTATTCGCGAGATGGATATTAAAAAGAGTGGTAGTGGGAGTGCTGTACGAGTGTGATCTTGTTACGGTGAGAGTGGAATGAAAATGGTGGTGGTGGTGGTGGTGGTGGTGGTGGTAGGAGTGTTATGTGGGTATGATGTAGTTAGGATATGGTGGTGGAGATAAAATAAAGTTGTGGGGTGGTGTTGTATGAATGTTATAGAGATAAGGTGTGGGTGGAGGTAAAACGAAGAGGTAATGGGAGTGCTGAATGAGTGTAATGTAGATAGGGTGGCTAGAGGTAAAATGGCCGCTATGTAAGTTATCTATTTGAACTACTCTAACTTCATTTCCGGGTCATTCACAAAAAAAAAAGAGAAAAGTTTCTCCCATCTTCACGGCTGTCTACCCACCATGCTAAATTTTATCATTAATTCACTCCAGTAACCAAGTTGATATGTTTATTTTACATTCTTCTTCTTCTTCTTCTTCTTCTTCTTCTCCTCCTCCTCCCCCTCCTTCTCCTCCTCCTCCACCTCCTCCTCCTCCTCCTCCTCCTCCTCATTATTATTATTATTATTATTATTATCATCATCATCATCATCGTTATCATCATCACCATTACCATCATCATCATAGTCGTCATCAACATCAGCATCATTATCATAGTTATCGTCATCATCATCATCATCATCACAGCCGTTATTGTTATTTTCGTTAATTCTTTTTTTTGTGGGGAGGGGTACATAAATACATTTTCATAGCGTTTCAATATTTTTATTCTTTTATTCTTATTTCTAAGTTTTGCTTCAAAAAAAAAAAGTAGAAACTGACTTCGAGCAAGTTCGTTTCGTGTGCCTATGGAAGTGAGAAAGTTGTTAAGGGGTGCATATGGATACTTGAATGAGAGGTGGGAAGGAAGAGCGTGGTGTATGCGTGAGTGCACGAATAAGAAAGCTGTAAAAAAAATATGTTTATGGATGTATACATCTATGTGTCTTTGTATGTGTATACGTGTATGGATGTATATACATCTATGTGCCTTTGTGTGTGTATGTGGCAGTCACCAATTAGCAAGCGGGGTGGGAATGATCAAGTTGGACCAAGTCACTTGTACACGGTGTAAACATTTGAAAGTCACCATATGAAGGTAATTAAGAAACAATCCAATGATATATTTACACAGTGAGGATTCACGGCACACAATAAACAACATGAGAGTATCAACAGTAACAACAACAGCAAAAATGACAACAAAAAAACGATGTCAAAAATAATATACTGTCTGATACCCTGACATACGTCATCAGTGTGATTTATATATATATATATATATATATATATATATATATATATATATATATATATATATATATATATATATATATATATATATATATATATATATATATATATATATATATATATATATATATATATATATATATATATATATATATATATATATATATATATATATATATATGCATGCATGCATGCATACACAGGTGTCGGTGTGTGGTAAGAAATTTGCTTCTTAACCACATGGTTCTGGGTTCAGTACCACTTCGTGACACCTCGGGAAACTGTCTCCTACTATAGCCACGGGCTGATTAAAGCCTTGCCAGTAGATTTTGTAGACGGAAACTGAAAGAAACCTGTCATGTGTGTGTCAGTGTGTGTGTGTCAGTGTGTGTGTGTCAGTGTGTGTGTGTCAGTGTGTGTGTGTCTGTGTTTGTCCCATCCACTGCTTGACAACTGGTGTTGATGCGTTCACGTCTCTGTAAGTTAGCAGTTCGGTAAAAGAGTACGATAGATTGAGTACTAGGCTTAACGAATAATGAATAAATAAATAAGTCTTGGGGGTCAATTAAAGGGATTAGTCGAACAAATCCAATCCACCCGAGTGTTTATTTTTATTTTTGTTTATAGTCTGGTACTTATTCTATCGATGTCTTTTGCCGAACCACTATGTTACCTGGACGTAAGCAAACCAACACCGGTTGTCAACATACACGCACACACACACACACACACACACACACAAAGACATACATATATTCAATATACAAATCAAAAGTAAGAACAAAAACAGGAAAAACGACAAAAGTTAAAAAGACAAACACAGTGAATATATTAGATTGATGCTCAAAAGTGGTTTAAGCTGGAAAAAAAAAAAAAAAAAGAGAGACGGGTTGACGTTTCGAGAGTGGCTCTTCGTAAAATTCCGTAACCCGAAACCATTTTTTCATTGACTCACATGTTACATGGGAATCAATGAACATGGAACTCGCTGAACCTAGATGTCAACGTGAAGGGCGTATCCATATTACAGATGCCAAAATTATAGCAAGATACTCAGGAACGCAACATTTCTGTGACGCGAGGGATACATGCAGATCTAAAACCAATGCCATGGAAATGGGTGTAAAATTCGGGGCAAGTCACGAAATTCCTCTACAAATTATTTATCAGAAATATGAGCAAGTATAGTCTCCATCTATAAAAATGTAGCAACAGTAAATCTGTGTTAAACTGAAAGTAGGGCTGGAAGGTGAAATATTTAATGCAGAAGACACTAATAAAATCAACAAAGTACAAAACATGGAAAACATCAATCATTGTGTCGAATGAAAGCGCAAGACCAGCAGTTTTGAGGGGGAAAGGATTAATCGATACCATTGACACCAGTAATTGACTGGTACTTTATTTTATTGTCATCGAAAGAACGAGAGGTGAAGTTGACCATGGCGGAATTTGAAAGAGGAACATAAAAAATTGCAACAGACACTGCAGAAGATTTCTCGAACATTCTAACGATCTTGCAAGTTCACTGCCCCGCTATAGATCATGAAAAATAGTGATTTCAAATATTTAAAAAAAAAAAAAAAAATTTGTGTGGTGGGTGCGAGGCCATCAATTTGGAAGGAGTAGAAATCGAATACATTGACCCCCCAATGTTCAATTGGTACCTTTTTATCAACTCCGAAAAGCAAAAATCGAGTCAACTCCGAAAGGTAAAAAACGAAAGCGAAATTTGAACTCGAACTTGAATAGTTAGAAGAAACGCCGTTAAGCATTTTTGGTCCGACGTGCAAACAATTCTGCTAACTTGTCGGCGTTATAAATCGTGAAAGAAAACAATTTTTAAAAATACACACACACCTGTATATATATATATATATATATATATATATATATATATATATATATAATTTTTCAAAGTAAAAATTTATATTAGACCGGATAACGTTAAAAGAGTGTGGTATGGATTTAAATTTAAAATTTTGAATTTGATTTTGTTCGATTAATTCATTATATGTTTTTTTTGGGTTCTTTTTTTGTTCTAAAGAAACTTATTCCTGATGACGTGTATGGCAACTGATATATAATTTGGGATATATATATATATATATATATATATATATATATATATATATATATATATATATATATATATATATATATATATATATATATACATACATACATATATATATGTATATATATGTATATATATGTATAAATACACACACACTTTACATATAATCCCTCTCCATATCGTGGTTCATCTATCGCGGTTTGTTATTTAAGCTTACGTCGATTCCTCTGTGGTATTGTTTTGCATTTATAATAAAATAAATATATACAAATGATAAAAATAATAATAAGACTAGACAGTTCAGTAGTTTTTACTTCGCGGATTTTCACCTATCGCGAGGAGTTTTGGAACGTAACACCCGCGATAGTCGAGGGAGTACTGGAAATATATTGTATATATATATATATATATATATAGATACACACACACACACACACACACACACACACACACACACACACACACACACACACATACATACACACACACACACATATATATATATATATATACACATATATATAGATATATATATACATATATATATGCATATATATGCATATATATATATGCATACATGTATATATATATATATATATATATATATATATATATATATATATATATATATATATATATATATATATATAGACATATATATAGATAGATATATATACATACATATATATATGCATATATATACATATATATATGCATACATGTATATATATATAGATATATACACATATATATATATACATATATATAGATATATATACATATATATACATATATATGTATACATACATACATATATATATATATATATATATATATATATATATATATATATATATATATATATATATATATATATATATATATATATATATATATATATATATTCAATAGTTTAAAAGGCGCACTCTGTGCGAACTTTTACGCTCCTGTGGAGGCCTAAATTGGGCCTACGGTCCAAATCTAAAGACAGCAATAAAGCATTTATTGTTACCCTACTTAAATGGCATTACTTCAAGTTCAATTTAAATGAAGAATTTGTAAATTCACAAATTTTGGAGTTCTTTAAAAAATTTGAATTTTCAGTAGTTTGCGTTAAAACACACAATATACTTCAGAATTAGGCGCAACAAAATCGTCCCGGAAGTGCCTGCGAGAGCGGCAAATTCGCATTTCACTGTTGGTGCGGCTTGTCAGTGTCATGTACCCGTATCATTTCCGAAACGCCACTTTGGTTGAATAAGATTCAAATTATGGAACAGAAGCAGCTTTACAGTAAAATCTTTAGCTATATGATGTACTTAACGTATGTGTATCGCTGAAAAGCAACGCTCTGAAGTATATTGTGATTTTTAACACAATAAGTCTATCACGTGATCTTTTTTTCTCGGACGAAAAATGCAGCCTCTGACTTTCTAACGATATGAATACTTTAAGAATATTATATAAAGAATTTCTGTTGCATAATTAGGAATAAAAATAAACTTGAAAAGACAATCACTACTTTGTCTAGTCAAAGCAATGAAATATATACACTGAGGGGATGAACCAAGTGGGAATGGAAATGTGTTATTTCTAAGAACACCACAGTTCCTAAGACAAGATACAAACAGCTCGCCTCTTGATCGTTGTTTATTCGATATCGTATCAACAAAAATACTTGAGGCTCTACAGTGTCAATGCATTATTATAAAAAACAATAGGGAGAAATGTACAGGGCAGAAGGACAAAAAAGAACAGTCAAGTGTTTTACGTTTTTTTTTTTTTTTAATTTTTTTTTGGGGTTATTCCAGAGAGAAAAGTTTTAAGTTGAGATTAGCAATATTGTCAGCAGACAGAAACTTAGAGGGGACTAAATTTAAATGTCTGGGAATGTGTTGGTCGAAGACAAATGTCAGCGAGTGCTACAGTTTCAATGTTGATTTTAAACCCTAATATAAACATATTGTGTGTCGTAGACAGCAACGATACCATCTTCACTACCACAAATTCAAATCACACATCGCTGTCACTAACAACAACAATATTTGTTGCTGTTAGTGACGATGGGTGTGATGTTATATCCACCTCTCTATCTCCTTCCTTTTCTTTCTCTCTCACAATCATCATCACTACGGATATCATCGCAATCACCATAGCCACTAACACTACCAACGCTGCTGCCTTTAAATAATAATGATTTCAAATTTTGACACAAGGCCGGCAACTTCGGGAAGTGGGATAATCGATTACATCTACTCTAGTGTTTAACTGGTACTTATTTTATCAACCACAAAAGGATGAAAGACAAAGTCGACCTCGGCGGAATTTGAACTCAGAACGTGAAGACGGACGAAATGCCGCTAAGCATCTTGCCCGGCTTGCTAACGCTTCTGTCATCTCGCTACCTTTGCCTTCACAGTAATAATGGTTTCGTATTTTGGTATAATGCCAGCAACTTCGAAAAGTTGGTAATCGATTACATCGACCTCAATGTTTAACTGGTACTTATTTTATCGAACATGAAAGGATGAAAGGCAAAGTCGACCTCGGTGGAATTTGAACTCAGAACGAGAAGACGGACGAAATACCGCTAAGTATTTTGCCAGACGTACTAACGATTCTGCCAGCTCGCCCCCTCTGCCTTTACAATAATAATAATAATAATAATAATAATAACAATTGTTTCTAATGTAAGCACAGGACTTGAAATTTGAAACAAGAGATTAATCAATATGATCGACCCAGTACTTGACTGGTACTTTATTTTATCGAACCCAGAGGGATGAAAAGCAATGCTGACGCTGGTGGGATTTGAGCTGAGGACAAAGAGTCAGAATAAATAGCGCCTCGCATTTTACGACAATTCTTTCGGTACTTTATGCTCTGGTTTCAAATCAGACCGAAGTAAACTTTACCTTTCAGATATGATGCAGATGATCGTGATAATAATAATGATGATTTCAAAATTTGACAGAAGATCAACAATTTCAGGGGAAGATGTAAGCCGATTACATCGATCCCAGTGTTCAACTGATACTCATTTTATCGATCCCAAAAGGATGAAAAGCAGAGTCGACCTCAGCAGAATTTTAACTCAGACCGTAAAGACGGACAAAATGCCGCTAAGCATTTTGGTCGGGATGCAAACGATTCTGCAAGCTCCCAGCTCTAACAACAACAACAACAACAACAATAAACAGTCTGAACAAAGGACCCTCTAGATGGTCGATGATTATGCTAAAAATAACAACATCTTCAAATTATTCTGCCGTCTTAAAAAAAGAAGGAAACATCGAGAATGTATTTCAGTGACTCACAGAAAAAACGAGATGGTCATGGCTAGAACACCTTTGACTAATCAGGGCTACACAACCTCATTAGCACCACCTTCACCATTATTGTTTTCATCAGAACATACATTAATGAAATACTTGTCTTGGTTTCTATTTCCAATTGGAAGACTTTTACTGATGTCACTTATACTTCCTGGAAAGCATGAACATCACAACGTCTCAATACCTTCTGGAAAGTCATGACCATCTCAATATTCCAATATCCCAGTACAGACATACACATGCGCGCGCGCGCACGCACACATACACACACATGTATGTATGTATGTATGTATTATAATGTACTGTTCCATGATAGTAAGATCAAAAAAAGATGTACTCCACCTGGTGAGAGATAATTATTATTTAATAAACAATATATGTATATATGTGCTACTATTAGTTCGTTATACTACGTGGGCAGTATCTGATGATTGTGTTAGGACACCAGACTCTCAAAGATGGGTGAGATGGAGGTGGTTGGTGTTCTACTTGAACTTGTGTAACTTAACGACTGTAGAAGAAACATAGATGGGAGGGGTAATTCAGAGAGAGAGAGAGAGAGAGAGAGAGAGAGAGAGAGAGAGAGAGAGAGAGAGAGAGAGAGGGAGAGGGAGAGAGAGAGGAGGGAAGAAAGGGAGGGAAAGATGACGATGATATTTTCTGTGGCTGAAGGATTTGGCATGTGGTTTGTGCAAGGAGATGGGATGATCAGAATACGGATGATAAGGAGAAGCTAGACGGGTGACCCAGGAGTAGCTGAGCGGAGTTAACACTTAAGATCAACCAGAACCGAGGGACAAGGACCACACTTATGGCTCTGATAAAAAGGAAAGAGTCACAGCAAAGTAAGACTAAGTACAAGTAGTTGAGGTGTGTTGGTGGCTGACTCTATTGCTCCTAGTTACACAGAGTACTAAATAGACGAAGCAAACTAAATGGCTCTCAGATAGTATATCTTGACATGGTACTGTATCACGAAACCATTCCGTAAGTGACGCTAATCCCATATCCTGTTATCTTCATAAATAGCACTCCGTCGGTTAGGACGACGAGGGTTCCATTTGATAGGATCAACGGAACAACCTACTCGTGAAATTAGCGTGCAAATGGCTAAGCACTCCACTGACATACGCACCCTTAACGTAGTTCTCAAGGAGATTCAGTGTGACACAGAATGTGACAAGGCTTGCTCATTAGTATTCTGAGTAGAATGTTTAGCGGCATTTTTTCTAGCTTTACGTTCTGAGTTCAAATGCCACTGAAGTCGACTTTACCTTTCATCATTTCAGGGTCGATAAAACAAATACTAGTTGCGTACTGAGATCGCTGTAATCGACTAGATCCTCTCTCAAAATTTCAATCCTGATGCCTAAAATAGAAAAGATATTAATAGTTTCCAAATTCCGCCGAGGTCGAAATGCCTTTCATTATTTCAGAGTCGATAAATTAAGTACCAGTCAAGTGCTGAGGTCGATGCGATCAACTATCCCCTTCACCAAAAATTTCAGGCATTGTGCTTATAGTAGAAAGGATTATTGTTATTATTAATTGAGTTCAAATTAACAGAATCGGTATTCAGTCTCGTCACTTTGCACTGCCATCTCATCCCGCCAAGACCGTCTGTGTCATTCACCCTTGTGAGCAGTTAATAAGTACCAGTCAAATAGTGTGATGTGATATTACACTGGTTCTTATTAACTACCCTAAAAAATGAACGGTACTTCCTTCGGGGACAATAAAATAATACTGGGATTGATTAAATCGATTCAGTAAAAGCTATTTTTTATTGATCGAAAAGGAAGGCAACAGAAAAAGTTATTAACCAGAACACGACTAGTTTCAATATGAAATTAACTTAGATGCTGTTGGAAAATAAAAGATTAAATCATTTTTTATTTCAGCTGTTGAGGAATAATGTGTGAACAAATTCTCAAGGGATTTTCATATTGGATTCAGAAATGATGCTAATATCTTAAATTACCTTCATATGTTGACTAGAAATTATGTTAAGAGGCCTTCATGTGTTATTCAGAAATTATCTTATGGGTCATGTGCTTTCCAAGAATTGTCCCAAAGGGATTTCATAGTTTATCTGGTAATCCTTAAGATCAGTCAAACAATTTTTCCTCTTTATAATTGGCTGAGATAGTCGGATCCCTCTCACTTGGGACGCCTTCCTTTTAGGGCAGCTGAAAGAAACTTTGCTTTTGCTCTATGAGTCCTTGCTTACTTCATTTAAAGAAAGGACCTGGAAGAAACTATCAGAATTTATTTGCATAAAAATGGCTGAAATGACACTTAGATATAACAGCGATTTCCGTCTGAATACACGTCGACCGATAAAGATAAAAATCTGTCCGGCAAAAAGGCCAAACACTCTATCTTCAATTTAGTCTTGGTGCCTATTGTGACCTACGGTTATAAATTTTGGGTAATGACCGGAAGGGCATGATCGCGAGTACAAGTGGCCGAAATGGGGTATCTACGAAGGGTCTCTGGAGTAAAGTTACTTGACAAGGTGCGTATCTCGGAAATAAGGAATTTCACGCATTGAAAAGTCACAGCTTCGGTACCGCGTACATGTGATAAGAACGTCGCAGGAAAGAATTACAAGACGAATCCTTCAAGCCAAACCAGCCGTCAAGAGATCTTGCAGTTGAGATCCAAGAATGAGATGGTTGGATAATATCTGTAGTGTCGGTTGGTCACGCTTGGGAATACAGCCAGAAAGTCTAATGGCGGTTACTTCTGATAGCACCCTATGCGGGTGGTGTCCGAGGACTCCACCCCCACGACGCTCCTAAAGAGTCGGCGGAGAAGACGGATGAAAGGGAAAAAAGAATGTTAAGGAAATTCGAGACGTTATTAGCGAAACTGTTAACCATTCCATCTTATTGCATATCAGGGTCTACATGAAGCGGTGGTGGAGGACAAACACACACACACACAACCTACACACACACACAACCTACACACACAGACACATAAATATATATATACGTCGAGCATTTTTCAGTTTCCGTTTATTAAATCCACTCATAAGGATTTGGTCGGCCCGAGGCTATAGTAGAAGACACTTGGTCAAGGTGCCACTCAGTGGGAGTGAACCCGGAACCATATGGTCGGGAAGCAAGCTTCTTACCACAAAGCCAGTCTTGCGCTTATGTATGTATGTGTGTGCGTGCGCGCGCGTGCGTGCGTGTGCGCGTGTGTATACCAGAGTAAGCACATAGATATGAAACAAGGTGGGAAAAATAGTACTCGAATACCGGGGGTAGAGTAATACGCTTTATTATTAAAGCTATAAAAACATCACAAAAATTTTTGGGATATTGTTTGTTTTGTTTTTGCTTCTTTAATAATAATAATAATAATAATAATAATAATAATAATAATATATATATATATATATATATATATATATATATATATATATATATATATATATATACATATTATAGAAGAGCATCATGTTAATTTACCAGGATATACGGTATGGTGCAGCTCATCATCAAAAAGTTTAATTGGACGATTCCTTTTGGGATGGTACTATGACTTCCCATTTACTTGCACTTGCTGTGACAATCTTTCATGTCAAGCATTAAAGAGAGCTTTGAAGAAGAGTCGTTTTATTTCCAGCAAGATGGGGTACTCCTGCACTACCATATTAATGTTAGGCTCCTACCTTGATGAGATTTTTTTCAAAACAAGTGGATTAGACAAAGAGGTTCAGTAGAATACCCTCCGAGTTCACTGGATCTCATATCATTCGATTTTTTTTATGGAGGTTCTTAAAAGATATAATTTACAATACAAGATGGGCAACAGTCGACGAATTGAAGGTAGGCACTGACCGAGAATGCACACAAATACCGAACGTGTTAGTTGATGTTTACAATCAGTCATTGTTTGTAATAGTTTTTCGGAACATTCTGTATATAAGTATGTATGTATAAATAAATATGTCTGTTTGTCTGTCTCTCTCTTTGCGTGTCTCTCTCACTCTCTCTCTCACTCTCTCTCTCTTTCTATATATATACATATATGTGTGTCTTTGTGTGTGTATTTAATCTATAATCGTTAGTCCGTCAAAATACGTTTCGCTTATGGCTCAGGGAGACATACAACAAGCGCACATATACACACACATTTATGCAAGGAGAGAGAGAGAGAAAGACAGAGAAATGGAGGGAGGGGGGGGGAAAGATAGAGAGACTTTAATGGAAACATGCACACGAATCGCACGCACGCACACTCATACACACACACATACACACACACACATACACATAAATACATGCAACATATATACAGAATTTTGGGTGCAAATTTTGTCTCTCTACTCGATATATTTGCATTCATATGAGTAGTCATCGTGTATATGTCATATTGATCACCTCAAAGATTTTATTATGAAATTAAACAATAATTTCTCCAATTATAAAAAATTTCAATTTCATCTTCAAAACCTTGTGTGCGCACATTTTTTCCTTTGTGTATTACTTACAAATATGTGCGTGCGCACAACCCCACCAGCTAAGCTGAGGCATTAATGTCGACGTTCTTCCATTACTAATCCCTACATCATAACTTGAAGGATATTCCTTTACGAAGGATGATTGATGATATTTTAATTATTTCCCCACTTTTTTCAGTTTCAATTACGTAATTATTTATGTGGAGTTTATTTCACTCATCCCAAGATTAACTTCACAATTTCGAAGATTTTTATCTGATATTAAATTAAAATATGAATTGATTTAATAAAAAGAGGATTCTTGCGTTCGTTTAACTTGTTAGAAATAGTAGCTAAATATACTTTTGTGTCATTGCCTTACGTATGTTACTGGCAGTCCGTCAGTTATGACGACGAGGGTTCTAACTGATCCGATCAACGGAACAGCACGCTCGTGAAATTAACGTGCAAATGGCCGGGAACTCCACACACATGCGTATCCTTGACATAGTTCTCAGAAAGATATAGCGTGAGACCGAATATGACATTTTTGCTGACTGAGTGGACTGGAGCAACTTGAAATAATGTGTTTTACTCAAGGACAGAACGCACCGTTAGGAATCAAACTCACAACCTTAAGATCGCGAGCCGAATACCCTAACCAAGGGGTGGGGATGGAAAATATAATCATTGATGCATCATACTGAACATGCATAACACATACATACACATATACAAACACACACACACACACACACACACACAAATATCCATATATACATGTATATATACTTACATATACACACACACACACACACACACACACACACACACACACACACACACATATATATACATATACATACAAATATATATACATATATATATATATATATATATATATATATATATATATATATATATGTATATACATACATACATGCATACATACATACATACATATGGATATGTGTGTGTATGTATATTGTTTTATTCTTTTACTTGTTGAGTCATTTGATTGCGGTCATGTTGAAGCACTATGCATGTATACGTATATACATATATGTATTGATGTGTGCGTGTGTACGTGTTCTACTCTTTTTTTTATATATGTCCTTGGTTGCAGGGCATAAGTTAGGAGAGTTTTGTAGCTGATGACTTCCAGTGAGGCAGAAACATATATCTCTAATTGTTCTCTTATCTCCAGAAAATAATCCTGTCCGTTTCCTTAATGACACGTTAGTTTTGGAGAAATTTTCTCCTCCTGATATGCAGCTGGCTTTAATTGCCTGTTGGAATTATGACATATTCTAAAACTGGAGATAACTTTGATAATTCAAGAATTTATGTTGTATAATATTTGATATACCTATATTTGTCTATGTTATTCAAATACATGCCACTGGCCACTCTTAGTTTGCAGTGAGCAAACAGGAACATCTTGATCAAGTTCGTGTAAATTTTAAGCGGAGACAGCAACAAGAACCTGCTTCAAATGATTTTGTTTGTGATTGTAGATTCGTAGTATGCAGCAAAGCACGGCTCACTTCCCACGATTGGAAGCATAAAACTACTCAAAAAACGTCTCTCTTACGTTCGAACCAATGCTCGCCTCAAGATCGAGGTGAAGATACCATATTGTGGTATCTTCATCTGTCGTTTACGAAGGAGATTCCACCATGCATGCATGTATGTATGTATGTATGTATGTATGTATGTATGTATGTATGTATGTATGTATGTATGTATGTATTCATGTATGTATGCATGTATGTATGCATGTATGTATGTATCTTTGTTTTTCTCTCTCTCTCTCTGTATATATATATATATATATATATATATATATATATATATATATATAAATGGAACAAAAACAGAATAGAGGGCATTAGACCCTTTTGTAAGAAAGCTAGCGAATGTGTACGGCAACAAAGACAAAAAAAAAGAAAACAAACAAAAAAAACGGAGAACATGGTACACAATTACGAATACAACAAGAAATAACAACAGACGTCTTTCGACTGAGAACGATTCAAATTGAGCTGGCGTGTATGAAGTGAAAGCCTAAAGGCAGGAACATGGCAGATGGACACAAGACGTGTTGACGGTTGGCAGTCAGGGCAAGAAAGAAAGATCCTGGGTGGCCGGACACCGGTCACGTGGAAGGAGGAGAGTTGGGTAGGGGACAGTGGCATTGACGGATTAGAAAAAAAAATCTGAGACAAAGGGAAATGAACAAGTGGGAAATAAACAGGAGAGATAAACAAGTGGGAAATAGTGAGAGTTAAAGAAAGAGAAGGCCAAGAAATGTGAGAGAGGGGGAGCAAGAGAAAGGAAGAAAAATGATAGGGGGAATAAAAGATAGAGTAAGTAAGAGTCGTACAAAATTTAGATACGTACCTATTATAAGGTGCGAACAAGAGTGTACATACGAATAGAGGGCATTAAAACGTTCGGACAGATAGACAACACAAAGGCGGACAAGAGAAACAAAAATTAGGACAAGAAAAAAAAGACCGTTCATTCTTGGCTTTCTTTCATCAGTCAAGTACCAGAAGTCACAGCCATTTCGGACAATATATATGTGTGTGGTTGTGTGTGTGTGTGTGTGTGTGTGTGTGTGTGTGTGTGTGTATTAAACCCTGTACTTATCGCTACAAACATACATGTTGACAGTTTATAGGGATAGGTGTTACTGTGTGCCGAGATAGATGTATATTTGTGTATGGGTTTGTAGGGGAGTCAGAGAGGAAGAAGAGAGAGAAAAACCTCGCAAGTGGAGAAAGAGGAAAGACAATAAGTAGAAACGTGTGTTGGGCAACAGAGAGGGAGTGGAGAGAAAGAGGAGTATGGGATGGATGAAGAGAATAGGAGATATAGGAAAGACAAGAAAGGTGGAGGGGAAGTGAAGAAGGAAGAAGAGGAAGAGATGGAGGAGGAGACGATAAGGGAAGAGAGGAGAAAGGAAAAGGCAAAGAAATGGAGAGGAAGAGGGAGATGTTATAGCAGTGCGTGCAGTGCTTGGGTGTGTGTGTGTAGGAGCGTTTCTGTTGGTGTTTGTTTATAAAAGAGAATGCAATTGAGAAGAGAGATAACATATTTGCATGTGTGAATGTATGTGCTTGTGCGTGTACGTGCGCGTTTATCCCATGCATCTCGCTATTTACATAGAAATACCCTGTAATTATAGAGTTAGAATCAAGATCCCACACATGAAACAGCTTCTGCTTTGCTATCACTTTTCATTTCGTTTACAATATTAAAAGAAGAAAAAAGGAAAAAAAAAGAGGGAAAGAAAAACAACTGTTTTGTTTCTTTCCATTCATTTATATGCATTCTTGTAACTTGTTTCCCGTTGAATAGTGCTGAGAGTCTTCGTAGATTTCTAGTATACGTTATGTTTTATTGTGGTAAACTACTCTTTTAAAACCGTCATTTCATTCATTCTTTCATGATTCTTTATGCCTGGTAACAAATCGTTGTTAGGAGAAACCTATGTTGAAGAAACAATAAGAATGTATCATTATGTCTGCAGAATAACTGTTCTCCTTTAACTGCTATTGTTATAATAATAATAATAATAATAATAATAATAATAATAATAATAATAATAATAATAATAATAATAATAATAATAATAATAATAATAATAAATAATAACAACTATACTTTCTTTATTGGCCACAAGGGCCAAATACAATACACAGACGAGGGATAGTGGAGTTTAAAAGCATGTAAACAGCAAAAAACAATAATTAACAAGTCAACTTAAACAATGTAATTCCCCAAAGAAACCCCACACACTTTGGACCCCCGAACACCAAAAGCACCTCAGGTAGGTACCCCTCTCCTTCCTTACCACATTCACCCACCATTCAACAAACTTGCTGAGTGACAACACTTCACTCTCTAACCTCACTTTCCTTTTCAGGTGGAACCTGAAAAAGTCAATGAGGCCTTGGCTGAAGAAGACGGTGCCTGTCTTCAACCTTTTCAATCATGTTCACCATACAGCTTCTTTCGCTATAGCCATCAGACAGAGAAAAATTGCCTATCCTTCCCAGCCAAAGGAGGAAGGTGGGGCAATCTTCACGACGGAATCGGACGATATCCGGATCCGTCCAACACGTGACAACACTGTTCGACAAAGCTCCACATCGGCAATGCATGGACCCTGTACGAGTGCATGCAGAACGGTTTCATTGCTCTGCGTGCATCTCGAACAATATATGGAAGTTATCCATAAGCTCCATCCCGAAAGTCCTTTGGAAGAGACCAACCAGTTGATCCCTCGACGCCCGGAACCTCTCAGAGAACATTGTCCTCCACTAATCCTCTATAGAACTCCAAGGTAGAACTTCCACCGACCGGCTGAGGGCTGTTAGGGCTTGGAGACACTCTAGGTGTCAATCGCCCTGCCTCGGTCTGCGCTTGATCCAGGGCTGCAGCTCAAATTTATCGCGAATGAGAAAGGATTCGTTGAATATAAAAGATAAAAGAAAAACTGACACAAAAGAGTCTATAAGATAATAACTAATCGATAGTAAGAGCATATTTTATAAATTAGGGAATATAGGAAGTATCTTTACTGGTTAAAAGAAGTGATTAGACAAAATAAAGAGATGCTGATACTAAAAGTAATATACCAAAAGAAAGCAAAGTAAAATACATGAATTAGATAACTTAAATAGAAGCAGAAGCTCAAAGATAAAACCAAAGTAAAAATCTTTTTAGCCAGATCATCATTCCAGTGAGTTTTAGTCAGTAATTCATCGTTGGTTGTAAACAATAGTAGGTAAGCTGCGTGTGAAAGAGACTAATATTTTTAGTACGTCTAAGGCGGCTAGCTGGCAGAAACTGCCTTTACGTTCTGAGTTCAAATTCCGCCGAGGTCGACTTTGCCTTTCATCTTTTCAGGGTCGATAAATTAAGTACCAGTTGCATACTGGGATCGATCTAATCGATCCCCCCCCCAAATATTTCGGGCCTTGTGCCTAGAATAGAAAAGAATCGTTATCACTCCGGGCAAAATGTTTAACGGCATTTCATCCGTCTTTACGTTCTGAGTTTACATTCTGCCGAGGTTGACTTTATCTTTCATTCTTTCGGAGCCGATAAAATAGTACCAATTGAGTATTGAGGTTGATGTAATCGACTTACCCGCTCCACCGAAATTGCTGGCCTTGTGCCAAAATTTGAAACTAATATTTTAATACGCAGGGCATTTGCACTTCATATGCACAACAATTATTTGAATAAATCAGCATATATAAGAATTAAATATATTCATTCCATAACCTATATTAGCTATTTATCGGGAAATCGTTCATAGGTATTAACTACAGAATAATTAGAAAGAGCTAGAACATCTCATCATAAAACTGAACGACAGCATTGCGTAAAACCTGGGGTTCTTCTGCTTGAGAGTTCAATATCCCAGTTTTTATGATGTTCTGTAAAAATTCCAGAACTTTCAATTCATAAAATTTTGATTCGATTACACATCTGATTAGTCGATGGCCACACATGTACGCAATGGCAACACATTTATCATAGCCGTTCTTTTCCTTTTATGGCAATATAGTTAAGCTATAGTGCTAATTAATGGAATTGATAACCGCAACGTTCATGTGTGCACCGACAGCAAATTAGGGACCGTAAGATGGTTCGAAACCCAGCAGAAAATACGTTACATCTTAGAGTAAAACCTTGGTGATCACAACACCAATAAAAAAAAAAGTGCATATAGTGCTGGAAACAACTCCGTTGTGCAGAGACTATTCTGTTTGACAAGACATATTAGAAAAATACTTTTATTAGTCATATCCATGTATTTAGTTTACTGTGAAATTTGGTGCAGTAGGGATTTCTTTCTCTTTGTTTTGTACCTTTACACCTGAGAGGGAAGCGGCTAGTTTTATTATCTAACAATTAACCACTGAGGTCCATTCGCATCTTTCATATTGTCTGCTTCGAGTTGCGTTACTAAGTACGCATCTTGTAAAAGCAGCGACCTTTACGGAGATTCCCAATATATGTACATATACACACATAAGTGTATATGTACGTATATATATATATACGAGTGAGTAGACAAACGAAAGAAGGGCACTCAGCACTTTTATAGGGAGTTATATGTATAGATCAAAACAGTTTGATTAGGAACCCTTAGTACTCTGCGTTTCGAGTACGTGACTAGTCTTCGGCCATCGGAGTCTGAATGAGAGGTCGATTGAAGAGAGTCAATGTTTATTACCGGCGTTAGCCTGCGATTGGTCGAGAAAGATCACACGGTATTGATGTCGGTATTTCAGCGATAGCATTTAGATGGAAAATATCGCATGGTGACCAGGAAATCGACCGTATGGAGAGCAGGAAGTCAACCGCGTGGTGAACAAGATATCAGTCGTGTGATTAGGGGTAAGTTGGAAGGAGCAGTAGATATGGGGATATATATGTATATATGTACACGTATATGCCCGTATATCTGCGTGTATGCATCAGTACTCAGACGAGTATGTATGTGTGCTTAGATGTACATTCACGCTTCCACGCGCGCACACACACGCACACATACACATACACACAGACACGAATACACACACACGCGCGCACGAATACACACACACGCGCGCACGAATACACACACACACAGGGGGACACACACACAGGTGTGCACATCTTTATCTCCATGCACATAGGCATACGAGCACGTGTACATACATGCACACGCACGGGTGCACATGTATGTGGTCATGCACAAGGGACGATGTATGCGGGTGGACAGGCATATATATGTGTATATATATATGTGTGTGTGTGTATAAACATAATTAAGGGATCATCAAATATTTGCTTCACCACATACCGAAGTTCAGAAATAAATTAATAAATTGATAAACCTTTGCCCTTTTAATTTGTAATATATGTGTATATATATATATATGTTCATATGACGATATCTCCACAATGTGTTGATGATGAGAAAAACATGTAATCGTTACCAATATAGCAAGAGATTTCTCCGCAAGAGTCTAAAGTAGACTCCTTAAGGATCGTTCTCCTTGGTTATATATCCAAAATTTTAAATTTAAAAGAGAGTTTTGACGGTAATATCCATTATTATTGAAATTTACAGATTTGTAATATCCATTATTATTGAAATTTACAGATTTGTCCCGAAGTACACCCCAGGTATCGGCTAACATCTGTCTGAGTCCTTACCTTACATTGATAAACT